>NC_137788.1:167417521-167695021 GCF_963383645.1 Muscardinus avellanarius
AGCTTGGGTTTAGGTTTATTTTTGTTCTTGTTTTTTGGTGGTACTAGGGATTGAACCCAGAGGCATTCTAACTCTGAGCTACATCCCCCAACACCATTTTTTTTTTTTTTTTTTTTTGGTGGTACTGGGGGTGGAACCCAGAGGCTTTCTACCTCTGGTCTATACTCCCAGACCTTTTTCATATTTTATTTGGAAACAGGGTCTCACTAAGTTGCTGAAAGCCTCACTAAGTAGCTGAAGCTGGCTTCGAACCTGTGCGATCCTCCTGTCTCAGCCTCCCCAGTCCTGGGATTGCAGGTGTGTGCCACCATGCCCAGTTGGTTTGGATCTCATATGTCCTCCAAAGGCCACGGTGTTGAGGCTTTTTTGCAGGCCGGCAGCACTACTAGGGGTGAGGCCCAGTGGAAGAAATTAGGTTTCTCCCTCCTTCTCTTGGCTTCCAGCAGGCATAAGGCCAACAGGCCTCCTGCCATGACATACGGTGCTGCCACAGACCCAAAACAACAGGGCCAAGTGATCACGGATAAGAGCTCTGGGAACCAAAACCTCTCCTCCTTTTAAGTTCATTACTCAGGTATTTTGCCAAGTACTGTGTGATAACAGAAAGCTAACACACTACAGGTTTAAATATCCTGGGTTTTTTTGTGTGTGTGTGGTGCTAGGGATAGAAGCCAAGCCTTCACATATGTTAGGCAAGTGTTCTACCACTGAGCTATACCCTGTCCCTGGTATAAATATTTTGATTCTAAGTAGCTGCTTACTCCTGTGCTATCTATCAAGACTTCAAAGCAAGCACCACAATCCCTCAGAAGAGGAGCTCCTATTTATCACCAAGAGGCACACAAGAAGTGCTCACTTTATGCCATATGTAATACCAGTACTTGAGAGGCAGAGACAAGAGGATTTGTTCAAGGACAGCCTTGGCAATTCAGCAAGACCCTGTTTCAATATAAAAATGAAACAGAGGTGGGTACACGTGTAGCTCAGTGGTAGAATGCCCAATAGGTTCAATCCCCAGGACCAAAAAAAAAAAAAAAAAAAAATGCTCACTTTATAAGTGATAGATCATGGAATACCTAAAAAATAATAAATTAAAGAAGCATTTGTCATCTCCTATTCCTTTGGACATGACAGAGCCTATTACAGAAGCACTTTTCATCTCCCATTCCATTGGACATGACAGAGCCTAAAGCAAATCAGAATACCATCACTAGGAGGGTGCGGTGGTGCACGCTTGTAATCCCAGCGCTTGGAAGGCTGAGACAGAGGATCGGATCGCAAATTCACAAACATTCTCAGCTACTTGTGAAGCCCTCTGCAACTTAGTAAGACCCTGTTTCAAATAAAAGACCAAAATATAGGGCTGAAGATGTAGCTCAGAAGTAGAATGCCCCTGAGTTCAATCCCCAGTACTGCAAAAATAAATAAATAAATCACCTGGAAGGCTGGAAATCATAGGGCTGAGGTGCCTGCAAACACAAGTTAAGAAACCACGCTACCAGGTTTCTCAGCTGTTGAGTAGGAGGCGGGAACATCTTTCAAGCACTGGAGCTGCTTCACAGGAGGGTGTGAAAAGAGAGAACTCACCCTGTCACGACGGACTTGAGGAACCTGGTTGCTCTCTCTACTACCTCCAGCCACACAGAAGACACAGAGCTCTCGTCAAAGAGCGAGGCCTCGGGAAGAGCTCGCAGGGCATCCAAGGACTCCTGCAACAGCTCACTGCACAGGTCCGCGTCTTCTCCTGCACGTGCACACACATCAGATCAGAGGCTGCCCGCCCTCAGGCGGCACTGAGAGCTGACCCCCTCAGCGTCCAACTGAGCCTCCCTCCAGCTGAGCAGGAAGACTCCACCATCACCGTGCAGCCCCTCACTTGAGAGACCAAACTCAACAGCTCGCTAAGTCAGCGCTACGTGATGGTCTCAAGGGAGCGGTACCGACTGCATGCCCTTATCTGAAATGCATGGCACCAGTGTTTGGGGTTTTTTTGGGGGGATGTCAGAATGTTTGCACATATGTACTCAAACACTTTAGAGATGGAATCCAAGTCTAAACATGCATTTATGATTCCTATACACCTGATACACATGCCTGAAGGTAACTGTACGTAACACCTTCAGTGTGACTACACTTTTACCTCGACCCACCACATAAGCTCGGCTGACTTTCCCACTGTATCACCATGCCAGTAGTCAGGAAGTTTTGGATTTTGCAACATTTCAGATTTCACATTTGCAGACTGGGGTGCTCAACCTGCACTAACTTCTTAATCTTCTAGAGTAAATCAATGCCAAGGCATCCCGAGGAGGTGCTTTATTTGGAGAGAGGTGTGCTTGCAGACATTTTTTTTCCAGTGGTGATAATGAAATTTGAACCCAGGGTCCTCTAGCACTGAGCTCCATCCTTATTTACTTTGATACAGGATCTTGCTAAGTTGACCACACTGGCCTCAAACTTGGAATCTTCCTGCTTCAGTCTTCCAAGTAGCTGGAATTATAGGCATGCACACTAGCCTCTATTCATTCTGTTTTTTAGGCACAAGTCTGAAAGGCCAAACAGACTCTGCAGCCTCTCATAAACAAGAAAACTCAGGCACAGAGAACCATGGGACCAGCCCAATCCTACCACATGGAGGTAGACTCTGGAAATGAAACTTCCTGGTGTACCTATCAGGGAAACAGAACAGACTGGGCACACATACCTGACCGCCAGGCCCTGCGTAAAAAGGCAAAGGCGAAGGAGAGTGCTGCTCGAGATCCAACTCTGGCGAGCCCTTCTACCCCTCTGCCTGGTGGCCGCGAACTGTAAAAACACATGAAGGCGTGACAACTGGTCAACCATAGGACTGCAAATACTAAATAAGACAAATAATACGCAAGGCTTGTGCCACAATGTGATCAGTGGTTTGCTTTAAACGGTAGGATTGCAGGTGATTTTTAGTTTTATTTTTTAAATAAGTCTTTTCAGAAGGCCTTTGTAAAGAAAAGTTTTCTCTTAAGGAAAATAGATATTTACAAAGATTTTTAATAACTTGGATAATTCTCATGAAATAACCTCAGAGAGCAACATTCTAACTGCGGAGAGGCCAATGATCAACAGATGAATACACAAGTGGGGGAAGACTACACAGAGAACAATCAAAACAAGCCACACCAGGCCACCACTAGCTTGACACGGCCATTCTCAACCCCGGGCACTGGTGCTGCAGACCCAAGTGCTGCCTGGGGCAGAAGCCCTGCGCATGCCCACTCCCTCCACCATCCTGCCGAGTCTCCTGAGGGTGGCGCTTGTTCCTTCTCATGGGTCTTAAGCTTTTTACTACTTATTAATGTTCCTTTAACAAGTCCTGGTTTCATTCTTCATGTTTCAAGAACTTATACAAGTGGTATACTGTAAAAATAATTTTATTTAAAAACCCACTACAATACAAAAATGCATGTATACTATGAACTTCATTGTGCATAGCAAGTCAACTTTGATTTTTACTTTGCTATATATATTTCAAACACACTGTATGGTTTTTCTACTGTAGATGGATTCATAAGCAGGAGAAATACTACTCAAAACAGATATGATTATATGGAATAATGCCCCCAAGATACAAGATAAGTTATATTAAAAGTAAAGATGTGCTGGGCATGATAGCGCACACTTGTAATCCCCAGGCTTGGGAGGCTGAGCCAGGAGAATCACACAGGTTCGAAGCCAGTCTCAGCAACTTAGTGAGACCCTGTTTCCAAATAAAGTATAAAAAAATAGGTCTGGGAGTATAGCTCAGAGGCAGAAAAGCCCCTGGGTTCCACCTCCACTCCCATAAATAGATAAATAAATAAATGTAAAGTAAAGATGTGGAGCCGGGCATGGTGGCACACACTTGTAATCCCAGTACTTGGGAGGCTAAGATAGAAGGATCTGGGTTTGTAGTCAGCCTCAGCTACTTAGTGAGGCCCTCTGCAACTTAGTGAGACCCTGTTTCAAAATAATGAATAAAAATTGGGCTGGGGTGTAGCTTGGAGGGAGAATCCCCTGGGTTCAATACCCAGCACCACAGTTATCGCAAAATAAAGTTCTTTAGTTTTAGGGATTCTCTCATCTAATAAAAGATAAATTCCCATTAATCCACTTACACTCATCATCAAAAGGCATATAGAGCGCTCGGCTGGGCGCTCAGCCCCGGTCAGCGGAGGAGGGAACTCGGTGTTGTGACAAGCACACAGGAGTGCGCAGGGGGCCTCAGCAGCACTGCCTGTCACCAGAGCCCGCCGGTCACTGACCACCACTGCCAGCCGGGAGGGAAGGACTGCCCCTGCACAACATGCCCCTGGTTACTACCAAAGGGCAGGAACTGCATCGCCACCGGCTTCATTCACCCTAAAACTGCACTCACAATACAACGCGCAGTGTGATTTCTACTAGACTTAAAACTGACAAGTCAAGAAAATGCGCTACACAACGAGCCTCCACGTCCAGTGGGAGGGGCAGGCCACTCATGCTGCCCTGCCTCCCGCTTTGCTCCTGCGCTCTCCAGGGAGTAGAAGCCCTGTTACCACCAAATGAAGGCAACGCCTGGCCACATGAGATCTAAGTTCCACCTAGAAAACTAGTCTTCTGGGGGGAAAAGTGTGCAGACAGCTGCATTTTGGAAAAAATACCATTTACACAAGCCTTAAATATTCCAGAGGCCCCACTGAGATGTATGACTACAATGCACCAATAAAAATTTATTAAAAAAATTCCAGAGGCCATTAGTTATATCTCTCCACCATCTTGCATCCTATTAAGATGTATGACTACAGTGCACCAATAAAAAATAAAACAAAATAAAATAATGACACAGAATACATGCCATTTTCTGGTTGATGCAACACACGAACAGGGAAAGCAAGTATAAAATATCACAAGGCGAAGAAGGAGCAACACCAACGACATTCACTAACTTTCCTACACAAAGGAAGCAGGATTTCACAGTAAGCTGCCATCAAGACCTCGCTCATGTTTCCGTTACCTCTTCTTGTCCACAGTGGGCAGAGAAATGCTGCTGCTTTTCCACTTTACTTTGACGTTCTCCTGAAAGACGGTTCTGTTCAAGGCAGTGAAGTAGCGTTCCAGGATCACCAGCCTCTGTTTGAGTCTGAGGGCCGAGAGTGTAGTGGTGGCTGACTGGGTGGCCAGGGCTTGCTGCTCTCTCACCAGCACAGAAAGGCACTCCTTCAGTTCGTTCACATCTAGAAAATACAGCAAAAAAAAAAAAACACCTCCCGGTCAACATCCTGGAGGTGGCTTCTTGTTAATGATGGTAGGTGATACCTAAGTGTATAAAACATGCCAGAAACAGTTTAATGACTGTGTGTGTATTAGCTCGGGTCAACCTGAAACCTAGCATCAGGAGGTGGTGCTGTACATCCACTTAGTGGATGAGAAAACTGAGATAAAGTCAGAATGCATGCTGAAGCCAGGTGCAGTGGCACACACCTGAAAAACAGGACTTGGAAAGCTGAAAAAGGAGAATCAGAGGCTTGAAGCCAGCCTGCGCAACTCACCAAGACCGTTTCAAAAGAAAAACTAAAAAGGATGGGGGTATAGCTCAGAGGTAGAATGCCACTGGGTTCAATCTCTAGTACCAGAAGAGAAAAGAAAGAAGAAGAAAAGAAAATTCCCATATAAAAGAGTGTTTTTTAAGTAACTAGAAGACAAATCAGATAAATGAAAACAAACCAGAGGATTCTGGTCTGCCTGAGAATATAGACAATCTTGCTGAACTCCGAGTTAAGTCACCTAAGCCAGCCCTGCTGAGATGAGTGTGGCCTTGCTGTGCTCGTGCTCTGTCTCTAAAGTTTGCTGGCCATGAAGTCCACAGCCCTTGGCCTCCAGGCCTCAGATCCTGGCAGCCAGCTGCAGCTCCCCTACCAGCCTCCGTGGATTTCTGTCTGCCAACCACCTGAAGAGGCTTTCCACACAGCAGTATAGAATTGCTGCATATGTATATGGGGGAGAGGGGGAGTCCTAGGAATTAAACCCATGGGTATTCTACCTCTAGGCTACGTCCTTTTTTATTTTTATTTTTTAAAAGTCTCACTAAGTTGGGAGTGGTGGCACACGCTTGTAATCCCCGCGCTTGGGAGGCTGAGACAGGAGGATCGCGCAGGTTCAAAGCCAGCCTCGCTAGCTTAAGAGACCCTGTTTCCAAATAAAATGTATAAAATAGGTCTGGGAGTGTAGCCCAGAGGTAGAAGACCCCTGCGTTAAATCCCCAGTATCACCAAAAAAATAATAAAATAAAACAGTCTCACTAATGCCGGGCGTGGTGGCGCACGCTTGTAATCCCCGCGCTTGGGAGGCGAAGACAGGAGGATCGCGTAGGTTCGAAGCCAGCCTCGCTGGCTTAAGACACCCTGTTTCCAAATAAAAATATAAAAATTAGGTGTCTGGGAGTGTAGCCCGGAAGAAGGATTTCCAGGAACCCTAGTACCACCAAAAAAAAAAAAAGGTCTCACTAGGTTACTGAGGGTCTCGCTACACTGCTGAGGTGAGGTTATCCTCAAACCTATGATCCTCCTATCTCAGCCTCCCAAGTACTGGGATTACAAGGCAAGTGCCACCACACCTGGCTCTAGGAGAGAGTTTAGAACACTTCGGCTTGATGGCGCACACTTGTAATCCCAGTACTTGGGAGGCTGACACAGGAGGATTTTAGGTTCATGGCCAGGCTCAGCTGCTTTTAGTGACACCGTTTCAAAATAAAGAATAAAAAACATGGCAAGGGGTATAGCTCAGAGGTAGAATGCCCCTGCGTTCAATCCCCAGTACTGAAAAGAAAAAAAGTTTCTAAGAGGCCCTCCCCAGAGAGGCCCACCCGAGGCTTCCCTCTCCACCACAGGCATTACAGGCCAGCAGCAGCAACGGGCGCCAGGCCTAGAGCTCCAACAGCAAAACCTCCAGTGTCAGAAGCCGAGGGTTATGCACAAGAAGATGAACAACATTCTGACCTCCACACTGGATTCGAGATGAAAAAGCAGGAAGATTCACAAGTCAGGCAGCAGGCCTACCCTCGGAGCATCCTCGGAGCCGCCAAGCTGCTCTGCAGACTCGCAGACTGGGCCAGCAGCACAGGTGCCCTAGTCCTTGCTACACACATCTTCACAGAAACATCCCTTCAATTACAGGTCAAGTGAAGGCCTTCCAGAAATCAGGCCCAGAAAATTCTTTGCCCTTCCTGAAAAGTTACTATGTTTTCCACTTTTAAATTACATTCAAGATTTTTTTATAGCTCTTCATGTCCCCGCTTAGTTACAAAATGATAATTACAACAAAAATCATCATCTCAAAAGTGCATGCACCTGATACGTTTTTCTTTCTTCTTTTTTTTTTTTTTTTTTTTTGTGGTACTGGGAATTGAACCCAGAGGCATTCTACTTTCGAGCTACACCCCCAGCCCAATTTTATTTATTTGGAAACAGGGTCTTGCTAGGTTGATGTGAGTCTCACTGCTTGCTGAGGCTGTCCTCAAACCTGAGATCCTCCTATCTCAGCCTCCCAAGTACTGGGATTATAGGCATGCACCACCACACCTGGCCTGATAATAAAATTATAAAAGATTTGAAACAAAGCCTATTGAACTAAAAGAAAAAAGAAAAAATCCACAACTAACACCAGGGACAAAATAAAGGCACTAAGCAGGCAGGCTGCTATTCATCTGTCCATTCACAATGGAGAGATGCCACAGAAAGAAAGGAGACAGGTAGACGACCTCCTTGGAGTACAGAGACACAGCATATACTAAACCTATTAAATACTTTTAGCAAAATGTCACTAGGATTTCTCTTGGTAAAGATACCTAACTCCCAGACTTACAGGACATGACTCCCTAGAACAGGTTACATATCATTTACAACTCTGGCTATAAAAGGGAAACATACCCTAACCATCCTACTTATGTGAGGTGCCTCACCTCTCACACTGGACCAGAGAGCAGGCTTCCGGGGAAAGGACAGACCTGAGTGCTGCACAGACCGCCCCACCGCACCCTGCTCCGTCTATGGCGCCTGCCTGTCCCCTCCACACTAACAAGGAGCTGGGCTGGTGCCGCCTGTAACTCCCCAACTTGGAGGCTAAGGAGGACTCCAGGTGTCCAGCCGCCTCAACAACTCAGTGAGGCATTTCGCAATTTAATGAGACCCTGTTGCAAAATAAAATAGGGCTGGAGTATAGGTCAGAGATAGAACTCCCCTGGGTTCAATCCCAGGAGCTCAAAAAAAAAAAAAAGTAACCCCAGGTGTGGTTTCAGCAAGATCCTCAACAACTTAGCAAAAACGTGTTTTAAAACAAAAAGTGCTGGAAGTATATCCCAGAGATGAAAAGGCCTTGGGTTCAATTCCCAGAACAAAAAAAACCTAACAGGAAACTAGGGCCTGCGGGTGGCCCTGCTAACTCGGACCTGTCCACTGTGGTGACCCAGCCTGCGTTAGTTCAGCTTCTCTCCTAGGGAGACAGGGAGCAAGTATGCAGAGAATAACTTCAAGCCAAGAACATTGGAACAACACTATCAAATAACTTGACCCCATTACGATCCACAGAGCAGTAAAGTACACACTGTTTTCAAGAACACAGAAAACATTAACCAGGACAGATTATATCCTAGGCTGAACTACTAGTCCCAACATATTTACAAAACCTAAAGTCACTCAGAATATGTATTCTGACCAGAATAAAATTAGATTCAAAATCATGAGTAGGAAGATTTGAAAAACCCCAAATATTTGAAAATTAAATAATATCCTTTCAAATAATAAATGGGTCAAAGAACAAATTATAAGACAAGTTAGAAAATATTTTTAGCCAGGTGTGGTGGAGCACACTTGTAATCTCAGCATTCGGGAGGCTGAGACTAGAAGATCACAGTTGGAAGACAGCATCAGCTACTTAGTGAGGCCCTTTGCAACTCAGTGAGACCCTGTTTTAAAATAAAAAATAAAAACTAAGGCTGGGGGTATAACTTGGAGGTAGAGTGCCCCTGGGTTCCAGCCCCAGCGCCACATACACACACAAAACAAGAACATTTACAAATGGCCCAATAAGCACATAAAAGATGCTCAACATCAGTAACCAGTAGAAAAATGCAAATAAAAACAATGAGATACTTCATACTCATGAGGGTGGCTACTACTGGAAAACAAAGCATAGGATGTGTAGAAACGGAAACCCTTGCACATTGCTGGAAGAATAAAAACTGGTGCAGACTCTGTGGAAAGCGTTTAGCCATTCTTTTAAAAGTTACACACAAAGCTGAGCATGGTGGAGGACACTTGTAAATCCCAGCATTCGGGAGGCTGAGACAGGAGAATACAGGTTCACGGACAGCCTCAGCTACTTAGTGAGACTCTGTTTCAAATTAAACTAAAAATTAGGGCTAGGGGTATAGCTTGAAGGTAGAATGCCCCTGGGTTCCATCCCCAGTACTGAGAATAATTAATTAATTAATTATTTCAGTACCACAATTAAAAAAAAAAGTTAAACACAGAATTACTACATTATCCAGAAATTCCACTTCTAGGTATATACACAAAGCATTGAATATGGAAACTCAAAATGTATGATAAAATGTCATATAGATATACTATAGAATATTATTTAGCCGGTTTTTTGTTTGTTTGTAGTATTGAGGAATGAACCCAGAGGCATTTCTACCTCTGAGCTACATCCCAGCCTTATTTTTTATTCTTTAATTTGAAAGAGTCTCACTAAGTTGCAGAGGGCCTCACTAAACAGCTGAGGCTGATATCGAACCTGTGATCCTCCTATCTCAGTCTCTCAAGTACTAAAATTACAAGCATGCGCCACCATGCCCAACCTATTTAGCTTTTAAGAGAAAGAAAATTCTAGTTGGGCATGGTGGCGCACACCTGTAGTCCTAGCACTTGGGAGGCTGAGACAGGAGAACCACAGGTCCAAAGGTGACCTCAGCAGGCAGTGAGATTCTCATCAGCCTATCAAGATCCTGTTTCAAAAATAAAAATAAAAGAGCTGGGCGAGCCTGGCATGGTGGCACACACTTGCAATCCCAGTGTTTGGGAGGCTGAGAGAGGAGGATCGCGGTTCGCGGACAGCCTCAGCTACTTAGTGAGGCCCTCTGCAACTCAGTGAGACCCGGTTTCAAAATAAATAATAAAAATAGGGCAGGGGTTGTAGCTCGGAGGTAGAATGCCCCTGGGTTCCATCCCCAGACCCAAAAAAAAAAAAAAAAAAAAAAAAGGGCTAGAAGCTGGGCATGGTGACGCACACTTATAATCCCAGCATTCAGGAGGCTAAGACCAGAAGATTGTGGTCTGCTGACAGCCTCAGCTACTTAGTGAGGCCCTCCGCAACTTAGTGACACCCTGTTTCAAAATAAAGAATAAAAAGTAGGGCAGGAGGTGTAGCTCGGAGGTCGAATTCCCCTGGGTTCCATCCCCAGACCCACCAAAAAATAAAAATAAAAAAATAAAAAATAAAAATAGAAAGGGCTAGAGCTAAAAATAGAAAGGGTGCCACACACTTGTAATCCTAGCATTTGGGTGGCTGAGACAGAAGGATCGCAGTTTGCAGACAACCTCAGCTACTTAGTGAGGCTCTTTGCAACTCAGTGAGACCTTGTTTCAAAATAAAGAATAAAAAAAAAAAAAATAGGGCTAGGGGTGTAGCTCAGAGGTAGAATGCCCCTGGGTTCCATCCCCAGTACCACAAAAATATATAAATAAATAAATAAATTTTTTAAAAAAGGGCTAGCTGGGCGTGGTGGCGCAAACTTGTAGTTCCAGCATTTGGGAGGCTGAGACAGGAGGATTGCAATTTGTGGACAGCCTCAGCTACTTAGTGAGGCCCTTTGCAATTCAGTGAGACCCTTTTTCAAAATAAAAAATAGGGCTGGGGGTGTCGCTCAGACGTAGAACATCCCAGAAATCAATCTCCAGTATAGCCAACAAAAAAGGAGGGGGACGGGAGCCCAGGGGCATAGGTGAATGGTAAAGCTCTTGCCTAGCTTGCACAAGGCCCTGGGTTCAATCCCTACTGAGGCAGGGAGGATTTGTCACAATACAAATAATAAAATATTCAACTAACAAAAGTCTACCCACAGTACTCAACAAAGGTGCATCAGATCACCCTCTCACAAGTACAAAACCTCAGAAGACTGATACCTGGTTGCCTGCCCCAGACCCAGCTCTCCAGAATTGATTTGGCCCTAAACGCAGGTGCAGGAGAGTCTTCTTCATCCTTTTTCTCTTTGTCATTCAGATCTTCTTTCTTGGTTCCACTTTGTGAATCAACACCATCATCTGAAGAATTAGAAAATGTTGAATCTGTAACTGGTCTTTAAAATGCAACAATCACTTGTCTCTTAAAAATGTTCTTCCCAGAAAAGGAAATTTACAGCACATACCATGAATTAAATACTTAACGATTAAAAGAAAAATGTTAATTATAACTTTAACATATTTGGCATTATTTTCTTAGTAGTTAATAAACACTTTGATTTTTTATTAAATGGTCAATAAAAATCAATGTCATTTTCTGGGCGTGGTGGCACACGCTTGTAATTCTAGTACTTGGGAGGCTGAGACAGGAGGATCACAGGTTCATGGCCAGCCTCAGCTACTTAGTGAGGCCCTCTGCAACTGTTTCAAAGGGAAGATTAAAAAATAGGGCTGAGGGTGTAGCTCAGAGGTAGAATGCCCCTGGGCTCAATCTCCAGTACCGCAAAAAATGTCATCCACATTCCTACTATTCCATCAATTTTCTACTAGATTTCACACGGAAGAAATTTAAGTTCTTTAATATGTACCCACTTGAATTTCACACTAGTTGCTTTAATCCAGTGATTCCCACCACTTGTGCGTCCATGAGAGAAGAGAGAATACGGAATGGGAGATTATTCGAACAAACTGGGGTTTTTTTTCCTTTTTTTTTTTTTTTTGTAGTACTGGGGATGGAACCCAGGGGCACGTTACACACCCAAGCCCTATATCTTATTCTTTATTTTGAAACAGAGTCTCACTGAGTTGCAAAGGGCCTCACTAAGTAGCTGAGGCTGGCTGCAAACTGCGATCCTCCTGTCTCAGCCTCCTGAATGCTGGGATTATAGGTGTGTGTCACCACGCCTGGCCTCGAGAAAACTATTTTTTTTATATATTTTATTTTATTTGTATGTGGAACATATTGGAAGTGGTATACATTTAGACTGTGCTTGGTACCCTCCCCAACCCTGTTCCCTTTCTCCCCTCCCAACAGTGAGTATCCAGGTTAACCATGCTAAGAAAAAACTTTTTTTTTTTTTTGGGGGGGGGAGGTTCCTGGAAGCCCTTCTACCTCCGGGCTACACTCCCAGATCTATTTTTTAATATTTTTATTTGGAAACAGGTCTCTTAAGCCAGCGAGGCTGGCTTCGAACCTGCGCGATCTTCCTGTCTCCACCTCCCAAGCGCAGGGATTACAAGTGTGCGCCACCAAGCCCGGCAGAAAAAAACTATTTTTAACCCAATGCAATTCCCTACTCCACAACCAAGCAAGAATCATTGCTACACAATGCTACTAACACTGCAAGAGTTCACTTCAGGAGCAGAGACATCAAAGGAAGGTTGGGAAGAACGACTTCAAACCACAAAGTAAACTTTCACCAGAGTCCAAGCACTGTGAAACTCACTACACCACAAGCAAAGACAGAGCAAATTCTAACCTTAAGAGCACTTAATTACAAGCAAGTCCTGTCATAAAGGCTCCTGCTGAAATAACTATATAAATGACATAATTATAATTACGGTGGCGCACGCTTGTAACTCCGTAATTCGGGAGGCTGAGACAGGAAGATCACGGTTGGTAGACAGTCTCAGATATTTCGTGAGGCCCTCCACAACTCAGTGAACCCTGTTTCAAAATAAAGAATAAAAAATAGGGCTGGGGGTATCGCTCAGAGGTAGTATGCCCCTGGGTTCCATCCCCAGTACTGCAAATAAAAAAAAAAAGAAAAGAAATAGATTATCTAGGCTGAGTGCATATTGAGTGCATATAGCCCAGTGACAGAATGCACTGAATCAGCAACATGAGGCCCTGGATTTGATCCCCTGATATACCTATACAGATATACATATTGGTGAAAGAAATCAATACTGCATTCAGATTACAAATAGAGTATCTAAAAATCGTCTTAGTACTTAAGAGGCTGAGACAGGAGGACACAAATTTGCAGCCAGCTTCAACAACTTATTAAGGCTCTGCACAGTAACAGTGAGACAGTTTCAAATAAAAAATAAAATAGGGCTAAAGGTATAGCTCAGCCCCAAAACAAAAGAAGAAAGAGGGAGGGAGAAAAGACAGAAAAGAAAATGATTCCTCTACTCACAATACCTCTAACACCAAATATGGAGATTTTTACTCCAAGCATTTTCCCACATCTCCCCAGTTCTCTGAGACACCAACTGTGTGTACAATGGTTGAATTTGTTATTTTTATTTTTATTTTTTTTTTGTGGTGCTGGGGATGGAACCCATGGGCTTTCTACCTCCAGGCTACCCTGCCAGACCTATTTTATATTTTATTTGGAAACAGGATCTCATTAGGTTGTTGAGAGCCTCACTAAGTAGCTGAGGCTGGCTTTGAATGATCCTCCTGTCTCAGCCTCCCAAGCGCGGGGATTACAAGCATGCACCACCAGGCCTAGATACAACAATTGAATTTTGACACTAACTCCCTGAAATCAGCACAGACCCCACAGGTTAAGGGCTCAGTCCCAGCAGTCGGTCCCTACTTCAGACATCAATCACAAGAAATAGTTCTCCAGGTTACCCACAACTTCTGTCTAGCTTGACTGCAAAAGGGAAGGCCCCACAGCCTCCTCTGCACATTGACAGTTTGCTATACAACAGTCCACCCTTACCATTGGGAATATGCTCCAAGTCCCTCAGTGGATGCTAAAACCAATGATAACACCAGAACCCTACATATACTATGTTTTTTTTCTTATATACACGTACCTATGTATTGATAAAGTTAAATTTTTAACATAAGTACAATAGCCAGGCATGGTGGTGAACACTTGTAATACCAATACTTGGGAGGCTGAAACAGGAGGATCACAGATTCATGGCCAGCCTCAGCAACCTTGTGAGGCTTCTGCAACTTAGTAAGACCCTATTTGAAAATAAAAAGTAAAACCAAACTGGAGTTATACCCCTGAGTAGTATGCCCCTGAGTTCAATCCTCAGTACCACCAAAAAAATAAATAAGTAGTTAGGTTAACAACTAAAAATAAAATAGAACAATTATAACTATATATTTTAGTAAGTTTGTAAAAGTGCGCGCGCTCTGTCTCTCCCTCCCTCTCTCTCTCTCTCTCTCTCTCTCTCTCTCTCTCTCTCTCTCTCTCTCACACACACACACACACACACACACACACACACACACACGAGTACCGTATTATATACTACAGTTCCCCTTCTCGTGGTGATGTGAAGTGACAGCACTACAAGAGGAAGGCGGGGTGGATGCCCTGGGTATAGTAACTTAGAGTCTACGACACAGGGTTACTTGAACAAAGGCCCACACACAGCACTGGGTAATCCGATAACCAGCACAGCTACTAAGTGACTAACCGGTGGGTTGTGCTGGACAAAGGGTTCACATCCAGGGCACAACTGCCAAGATTATATCCCATTATTCAGAACAGTACACAACTTAAAACTTACAAAAGGTCTGTTTCTGGAATTTTCCATTTAATATTTTCAGACCGAGAATGACAATGAACAGGTAACTAAATGCTGGGAAACTGTAAGGCATGGGGGCTATGACTCACACAGAAGAGGAAACACTTCACTTTCTACTGTTGGCTTACTGCAGAAGACATTACAGGATGAAACCATGGCCAGGTGGAGGGCACACAGGACACGCTGAGAAGGGTTCTGTCCCAGTGAAGTTGGGGTGCACACCCTCCCTCCCAGCAGGTGCACGTGTCCCTGCAATAGCCGAGAGCCTTGCCATTTGGAGCTGTTGACAGAGGCTTCATTACAGAAGCATGACTGTTTAAATCGCTGGCTACTGGTGATTAATTCAGTCTTCAGCTATCCTCTCTCCCAAGGTCTGTGCAGGGCTGAAAGTCTCATGCCTTGGCTTTTCTGTGGAGATTAGCCCCTGTTCATTTTTGTTTTAGGATCGTAAAATAAACCACAACCAAGATAAAAGTTCCTTTTTTCCTAATCCATGATGTGGATTTAGACCCACAGCCATCCTGAAACAGGGTAGCCACAATGGAGGTGGGGTGGGTTGAGAAGTCCCTGGGGTGTGGCCCTGAAGATCATATACACCCTCCCCTCCGGGATAGGGCCCTGAAGATTAGATACACTCTCTCCTTCCCTTGCTCGCTCTCTCATGCTTCCAGCTCGCACTCTCTCCTTCCTGCTACCACATCCTGAGATCCACAGACCTGGCCTGACATGGACTAAACCACTGAAATCTCCAGAAATGTGAGGAAATAAACCTTCCTCTACAGTGTGCTTTGGACTACAGCAGAGAGAATGCTGGCAAGACAGAAACTGGCAGCAGACAGCAGGGGTCACTGCTGCATCCAAGTCTGGCCTAACCATGTAGTTTTTAAGTCTTTGGAACTAGTTTGTAAGAGGAAGATGGACGATCCAGAATACTGAGAGAAAAGAGGACAGTTATGATTGTGCTTTTTTAATCTAATAAGATGGAATCAAGAAGCTCCAGAAAATAAAATCCTGATACTCTAAATATTGGCCAGCCCTTTTATAATGGGAGACGGGGAGAACTTTCAGATATCACTAATGCAAAATAATAATAGAAAAAAACCACTAAGAAGCACTTTTCATTTAGAATTCAAATTCATAAATTTCAGGTGAACCCTTGGAGAAATAGACTGATTTGATAGTTCTGGTTAATGACAGTTCCCTGAGGTAATAACAGAGTAGAATATAACACCAGCATATGCAGCCTGTATGCCCTGTGCTTGTTTTCTCAGTGAAAGCAGAGTTCATCTGAATTTCCTGCACTAGTTTAACTCATCAGGCAGAATGACTCCACTTCTGCACAGTAGGTCAGACTGGAAAGCTGGGCGTGGCAGCACATCTGTAATCCCAGTATCTGGGAGGCTGAAACAAGAGGATTGCAGGTTTGAGGCCAGCCTCAGAAACTTACAGAGACCTTGTGCTTTTTTCCAAATAAAAAATAAAACAAAGCTAGGGGTGTAGCTCAGAGGCCAAGTTCCCCTGGTTCAATCCCTAGCAACCCCCACCCAACAAACACACACACAAAAAAAAATCCCTGAAATATCTAAGATCCTAGATTCATCTGACTGGATTATAAAATAATGGCAAGCCTTTTCATATCACTAGAACTTATATTGTTCAGCCCAAAAGCAAGGTTCAGCCCTTCATCAACCTACAGACACTGGCCCAATTTTAAACGAAGTCAGTAGCTGATCCGTGGGCCCTGAACAACCCCTGTGAGAAAACGCAAGGCCCAAAGCCACCATCTCCAGGACAGGTGGGTAATGCGCTCCCACACCAACGCCTCCTCGCTGCCATGCCAGCCAGCACCTCCACACCCCTGTAAAATGAGTTCTTTCACGTAGACTCAGGAGCTCTCCTAAAACGCCCAAATACCTACTTCGCATTTTTTTATCTGAGATAAATATATATATTAGGTCTTTGCCCCAGGGTTTCTGGCAGAGAGTTGCTAAAATCCTCATTTTTGTATCTAAATTGCTCAGAGCTGGGCATGGTGGCACACACTTGTAATCCCAGCATTTGGGAGGATGAGACAGGAGGATCGCGGTTCGTGGACAGCCTCAGCTGTTAGTGAGGCCCTCTGCAACTCAGTGAGACCGTTTCAAAATAAAAAATAAAAAATAGGAGCGGGGGTATAGCTCGGAGGGAGAATGCTCCTGGGTTCCAATCCCAGTACTGAAAAAAAAGTAAAAATCACTCAATCAATCAATCAATCGCTCGGTGTGAGGGCCAACCATCAGAAGGGTAAAGCATCCCACCTCCTATCTCCACAAGAGGAGACTGGAGGCTGAGTTATAAAACCCTCCTTACGAGCACCTTAGTGCACTGTGCAGGAGAGTGTGCACCCAGGGAGGGCACACAAGCTCCACAGCCATGCCACATCTGTATGTCTCCTCCACCTGCCCATTTCTGAGCTCCACCCTTTAGAACACTGGCAAGTGTTCTCCTGCATTCCGTGGTCATTCTAGTGAAATACTGAAACTGAGAGGCGTCCTGAGACTCAAGTACAGGGCCTTTCAACAAATGGTACTGGGAGAGCTGGTTATCTATTTGTAGAAGAATGGAACTAAACCCAGCCTCTCACCCTGCACAAGAGTCAACTCAAGATGGATCAAAGTCTAGAGGGGCTGGGCATGGTGGCGCACATTTGTAATCTCAGCAATTCAGGAGGCTGAGACAGGAGGATAGCAGTTGGCAGACAGCCTCAGCTACTACTTAGTGAGCCACTTTGCAACTTACTGAGACCCTGTTTCAAAATAAAGAATAAAAAACAGCTGGAGGTGTAGCTAGGAGATAGAATGCCCCTGGGTTCCATCCCCAGTACTGCTAAAAAAAAAAAAAAAAGCCTAGAAACTGGACTGGAGGCTTTTCAATTACTACTTAAGATGACATAGTACCAAACCCAACTCAAGGCTACTGGTAGAAACTTCAAGAAGACCCCACAAGCTCAGGAAATTAAAATGAGAATTAATAAGTGAGATGGTATTAAAAGCTTCTGTACAACACAAAGAAACCATCTAGAATCTGAAGACAGAGCCTAGAGAATGGGAGATCTTCGCCATCTACTCTTCTGATAGAAGACTAATATCTAGAAAATACAAAGAGCTCAAAAAACTTAACACTAAAAAATGCAAATAACCCAATTAAAAATGAGCAACTGAACTGAATAGATACTTCTAAAAAAAATAAAATGGCCAATAAATACATGAAAAAGTAAAACTCTTAAAACAGAATAAACTTCATAAAAAAGTGGGGAGTCGGACTCAAAAATAAAGAAGCCACATAAAAGGTAGTCAGGATTGTCTGCCCAGCTGACTCCTGTGGTAAGAGGAAGCAAATGCGCGGCAGGAGCTGGGGAAGGGTTTGTAGCCGTTCTCTAAAGACATCTTCCAGGTAGTAAATGTATGTGTGGAAATTTTCAAGTAATCCCAGCATTTGGGAGGCTGAGACAGGAGGATCACAGTTAGCGGACAGCCTCAGGTACTTAGGCCCTTTTCAACTCAGTGATACCCTGTTTCAAAATAAAGAATAAAAAGTAGAGCTGGGGGGTCACTCAGAGGTAGAATGCCCCTGGGTTCCATCCCTAGTACCACACAAAAAAATTTACAATATAAGTCAGAAAAAATAGAGCTAATTTAACCAGACATGACAACTAAGAAGATATACTAATACTTTTCCCTATATTTTTCTGTGTGTGTGTGTTTAAGAGTGGTACTGGGAATTAAACATGGATGCATTTTTAACACTGAGCTATACCAGCCCTATTTTCTTGCGGCACTAGAGATAGAACCCAGGGTCACTGCACCTCTGAGCCACACCCCCAGCCCTCTCTTTTTTTTTTTGGTGGTACTGGGGGTGGAACCCAGAGGCTTTAAACCTCCGGGCTATACTCCCAGACCTTTTTTATATTTTATTTGGAAACAGAGTGTCACTAAGTTGCTGAGAGCCTCACTCAGTAGCTGAGGCTGGCTTCGAATCTGTGCGATCCTCCTGTCTCAGCCTCCCAAGCGCTGGGATTACAAGTGTGCCACCACGCCCGGCTCTACTTTTTTTTTTTTTTTTTTTTAAACAGAGTCTCACTGAGTTGCAAAAGGTCTCAATAAGTAGCTGAGGCTGTCCTTGAACCATGATCCACAGGTCTCTGCCTCCCAAATGATGGGATTACAAGCATGCGCCACCACGCCCAGGTTACCAGCCCCATTTTACAGTTTGAAACAAAGTCTCACTAAATTGTAGAATGCCTTACTATGTTGCTGAGGCTGGCTTCAAACCTGTGATCCTCCTGTCTCAGCCTCCCAAGTACTGGGATTATAGGGGTGTGCCACTATACCCAGTTTACCCCATGTATTTTCAAGTGCACACTATTTCAATTCATTCCACAAAGAGAAAAAAAATACTTGCTAAAGTAGCACCTTCATCCTTCTCAATGACTTTCAAGTAGGGGGACCAACAAACTTAGAAAAGTCTCAACCAAGACTTTTCAGATTCAACAAGTTTAAGGCAAGTAAAGACATTCATTTCCTTTTTAAGGCCTTGATGACGATACTGATCCACAAATTCAAGAAATATATATATAGTCTTACAGCCAAAGACTTCAAAAAGTCTTATACAGTCGAGCATGGTGGTGCACACTTGTATTCCCAGTACTTGAGAGGCTGAGACAGAAGGACCACAGATTTGTGGCCAGCCTCAGCAACTTATTGAGACTGTTTCAAAAAAAAAAAAAAAAAAAAAGAAAAGGGCCTGGAGTATAACCTGGAGGTAGAATGCCCTAGCTCCATTCCCAATACCACAGAAGATTAAAAATAAAAAACCTTATGCCGGGCGTGGTGGCGCACACTTGTAATCCCCGCACTTGGGAGGCTGAGACAGGAGGATTGCGCAGGTTCGAAGCCGGCCTTAGCTACTTAGTGAGGCTCTCAGCAACTTAGCAAGACCCTGTTTCCAAATAAAATATAAAATAGGTCTGGGAGTGTAGCCCAGAGGTAGAAAGCCTCTGGGTTCCATTCCCAGTACCACCAAAAAATTAAAATTAAAATTAAAAAAAAAAGTCTTATATACATTCCCAAAGGAAAGTTATACAGGAAAAATTTTAGGGATAATTTCCACTCAATCTTACAATAATTAAGGCCGGGCATGGTGGCGCACACTTGTAATCCCCGCGCTTGGGAGGCGGAGACAGGAGGATCGCACAGGTTCGAAGCCAGCCGCGCTGGCTTAAGAGACCCTGTTTCCAAAAATAAAATAGGTCTGGGAGTGTAGCCCAGAGGTAGAAGGGCTTCCAGTAACCCCAGTACCACCAAAAAAAAAAAAAAATCTTACAATAATTAATATTAGCCAGGCGTGGTGGCACACGCTTGTAATCCCGGCAAATGCCAGCCTCAGCTACTTAGGCTCTCAGCAACTTAGTGAGACTCTGTTTCCAAATAAAGTATAAAATAGGTCTGGGAGTATAACCTAGAGGTAGAAAACCCCTGGGTTCCACCCCCAGTACCACCAAAACAAACAAAAAAAAAAACCCAATAATTAATATTAATAGTTAGCCAAGGCATGTTTTGGATTTTTTTTCCTTTTTGCAGTACTGAGGATTGAACTCAGGGGCATTCTACCTCCGAGCAACACCCTCAGTCCTATTTTTTATTATTTATTTTGAAATAGGATCTCACTGAGTTGCCAAGGGCCTAAGTAGCTGAGGCTGGCTGCGAACCTATGATCCTCCCGTCTCAGCCTCCCAAGTACTGGGATTACAAGTGTATGCCACCATGTCCGGTTTGTTTTGGAATTTGAAAGAGCATATATTAAAAGCTGCAAACTAGTTAGTAGAAGAGACCACCACAAAAGCAAGATTTTGAGATGAAAATGCTTTCAAGGTACATGAACTGGCACACACTTGTAATTCTAGCTATTTAGGAAGCGGGGAAGAGGATCACAAGTTTAACTTAGTGAGACTCTGTCTCAAAATAAAACTTGAAAGTTGGATATATTAACATCTTAGACACCAACTGCCAAAGTAAAAAATGCTTCCAAGAGGTATGTTCAAATGTACCTGGTCCTACAGCACATTAGAAAAGTTATATAAAATGCAATTTGTAATGGTCTTTATGAAATAAAAATTACTAGTCAGTCACTTACCTTTCCTAGGAGGGAGCTCGCCATTCTGGGCTAATTCTGTTCCAGTATAAACAATTTCTCCGTCTTTAACCATTTCATTCCACAGACCACAGAGCCCATCTCTGGAGAATGCGAGCTGCAAGAATAAGCAATGGCATCAGCACGCTCACAGCCACACAGCAATCCCTTGTCTGTCTTCCTTTTTTGGGGCACTGAAATTGAACCTAGGAACTTCCTACTGCCAAACTACAAGCCCAGCTTTTTTACATTTTACTTCAAAACAGGATCTCATGAAGTTGCTGGGGCCTCCCTAAACTGTTAGACCTAGCCTGGAACCTGTGATCCCCCTATCTCTGCCTCCCAAGCACTGGGACTACAGGTGTGCACCACCATGCCGCTCACGTGGCCTTTCTTTCTTTCTTCCTTTCCTTTCCTTTTTTTTTTTTTTTTTTTTTTTTTTTGCGGTACTGAGGACTGAACTCGGGCATTCCACCTCCAAGCTACACATCCCCAGCCCTATTTTTTATTCTTTATTTTGAAACAGTCTCACTAAGTTGCGGAGGGTCTAAGTAGGTGAGGCTGGCCAGGAACCTATGATCCTCCTGTCTCAGCCTCCTGGATACTGGGATTACAAGTACACGCTAACCCCTCCCAGCTCATATGGCAACTCTTAAAGAATGGTATGGGGCCGGGTGTGGTGGCGCATGCCTATAATCCTAGTACTTGGGAGACTAAGATGGGGATCACAGGTTCAAAGCCAACTTCAGTAACTCAGTGAAGTTTGCATCAATATAGCAAGACCCTGCTTTAAAATAAAAATTAAGCTGGGTGTGGTGGTGCATGCTTGTAATCATTAGGGAGGCTAAGACAAGGAGGATCACAGTTCCCAGACAGCCTCAGCTACTTAGGAAGGCCCTTTGCAACTCAATGATACTGTTTCAAAATAAAGAATAAAAAATAGGGCTGAGAATGTCACTTGAAAGTAGAATGTCCCTGAGCTCCATCCCCAGTACTACAAAAAAATAAATAAAAATAAAATAGGGTTGGGTATATATGTCAGAGGTAGAATTCCTCTGTGTTAAATCCCCAGATTCAAAAAAAAAAAAAAAGACAGGGCAGCTACCCTGAGGCAGTACTCCCACAGGGAGGGCCTGGTGAAAGCAAGCGGCCAGGCTGAGAGTGCAGAGAGCCCAGGGCTTCATTCCCACAATGACAAAACCCAGTTCTCAGGCCAGGCGTGGTGGCGCACGCTTGTAATCCCCGCGCTTGGGAGGCTGAGACAGGAGGATCGCACAGGTTCGAAGCCAGCCTCAGCTACTGAGTGAGGCTCTCAGCAACTTAGTGAGACCCTGTTTCCAAATAAAATATAAAAAAGGTCTGGGAGTATAGCGTATAGCCCGGAGGTAGAAAGCCTCTGGGTTCCACCCCCAGTACCACAAAAAAAAAAAAAAAAAAAAAAACAGTTCTCCAGCCCAGCCTGGACCCAGAGCACCAGATGAGGGTACAGGCCAGCCAGGGACTTGGCTGCAGTCTCTACTTGTCACAGCTGAAACAGAGGAACAAGTGCCCTGTGGCAGACTCTTGACCATAGAAACCAACAGAAGGTCAGTGCATGCTATTTAACTCCCTAAATTTGTGGTTAGCAATTTATTACACCACAGCAGAAAACCAACTCAACATTCAGTTTAGTTTCCATAGAAGCAAGCACTTTCGCCAGGCGTGGTGGCGCACGCTTGTAATCCCCGTGCTTGGGAGGCGGAGACAGGAGGATCGCGCAGGTTCAAAGCCAGCCGCGCTGGCTTAAGAGACCCTGTTTCAAAAATATAAAAAATAGGTCTGGAAGTGTATCCCGGAGGTAGAAGGGCTTCAAGGAACCCCAGTACCACACACACACACACACAAAAAAAGAAGCAAGCACTTTCTCTCGGCACCCATGCTGCCACTTACATCATTAACAAGATAACCTGGAGCCAGAACACATAAGCAGGTAAAAATGCCAAAGGAAGGGGTAGCAGGAGACTTGGCTAGTGAGTGGAGTGGAAGAGGAGCCCAGCTCAGGGCTGCCGTGGGGTTCAGGCCAGTCCCCAGGTGGTGCACACAGTCTGGAGGCGCCTGGCCAGACCCCCAGCTCCTGTGCCAGGCCCAGGAGTTTAACAGATCCTCCCAGCACTTGAGGGCATTCATGACCTATGCCTTAAAGCAACCATGCGATGGAGGGAGGCAAAGGAAGGAACAGGAAGCAGAGAAAATAACTGAGAGGCTACTACCAAGAATCAAGAGAAAGGATGGGGAAAGGATTTACAATTACTTTCAGTCAAATGGGTCAGGTCAGCTGGGCTTGTGGTGGACGCTTGTAATCCCCGCGCTTGGGAGGCAGAGACAGGAAGATCGCACAGGTTCGAAGCCAGTCGCGCGCGCTGGCTTAGGAGACCCTGTTTCCAAATAAAAATGTAAAAATAGGTCTGGGAGTGTAGCCCAGAGGTAGAAGGGCTTCCAGGAACCACAGTACCACCAAAAAAGAAAAAGAAAAACAAAAAGCCAGGCGTGGTGACGCACGCTTATAATCCCTGCGCTTGGGAGGCTGAGACAGGAGGATCGCACAGGTTCGAAGCCAGCCTCAGCTACTTTTGAGGCTCTCAGCAACTTAGTGAGACCCTGTTTCCAAATAAAATATAAAAAAGGTCTGGGAGTATAGCATATAGCTCGGAGGTAGAAAGCCTCTGGGTTCCACCTCCAGTACCACCAAAAAAAAAAAAAAAAAGAAATCCCCTGGGTTCTATTCCCAGTACCACACACACAAATGGGTCAGGTCAGATGTAAACAAGGAAGAGAGGCAAGAAACAGAATATGCACGAGAACTGGTACCGCTGGGACCACTGAGATCTGCACGGATGCCCTTCTTCTGTTTTGAAACAGGGTCTAACTAGTTTGCTGAGAGTCTTACTACATTACTGAGGCTGTCCTCGAACCTGCGACGCTCCCATCTCAGCCTCCCAAGTACTGGGATTACAGGTGTGCACCTCCACACCTGGCTGGTTTGTTCAGTTTTAAGTGTCCCTTATGCTTAATCCTTTTAAACTGATAATTAGACAAAGTGACAAGTAAATGGTCTCAAGTGTGTACTGATGCACTCTACCATTTTGATGGGCTTCAAGGACATTGTGCTGAGTGAACAAAGCTAATCTCAGAAGACCACATTTCACATGGTAACCTCAAACTCCAAAATTAGCCAAGTGTGATGGTGCACACTTGGAATCCCTGTACTTGGGAGGCTGAGACAGGAGGATCACAGGTTCAAAGCCAATCTCAGCAGCTTGGCAAGGCTCTTAGCAACCTAGTGAGACTCTGTTTCCAAATGAGAAATAAAATGGGGCTGGGGATGTAGCTCAGAGGCAGAATGTAGAATGCCTCCGAGTTCGATCCCTAGTAGCAATAACAAAAATTATAGGATGGAGAACACATCATTGGTTGCGAGGGTTGGGGACTGTGGTGGATGGAGTGGACATGACTAGAGAGATGATTCTGGCCAGGAAAGTCTTCTGAATGTGGTGATGGTTACTTAAGTAGACACACAAGACAGAAGGCACAAACTATGCACACAAGTTGTACCAGTGTCATTTCCTGGCTCTTAGATTGTACAGTAGTTGCAGAAGTTGCAGAAGATGTTAACCACTCAGGGAGGATGGGTAAAGGATACACAGTGACCTTCCTATTTTCTTTGCAACTTCCTATGAGTCTATTATCACTCCAAAATAAAAAGTTTAAAAAAATTGCTTCATGCATATCTTATTTCATGTGTCACTTCAAAGAACCCAAAAATAGAATCTGTAGGAAATTTATCTGAGTGTAGCTTATGCAAGAAAAGAATAGGATAGCTCTCATTCTGAACCCATGCTCAAATACACTGTTAGTCTTACAAGACTGGCAAATAAATCTGCCAAAGATTTCAGAATGAAAAGCATCATGTACTATTTTTATAGTTCTTTGTTTAACTAACTTTTGAACTCACTGAGAAACTATCAGTCTTATCAGATAAAAGAACCATTACTATAGAAATAAAAATAATGATGCGGCTAACATCTCTTAACTCTATTTTACTGCCTTCATAGAGAGTGGTGAAGGAAAACATGGTGACCCATGTGATTCCATACAACAATCCGAGAAACAATGAAAAATTAGAGTTGAATTCATGTAAAAACCAAACAGATGTGTAGCATATAAAGGCCATTCCGTTAGAAGCTGCTAGCTGCAGGACCCTAGACATGACTCATTTTAACCAAGAATTAAAGTAACAGTGTTCTTTATAATACACATGCATTAAAAGTTGTCACACTCCAAAAATTTTACATTCTGAAAGTTACTAAAAATTTCAAACAAAAATAGTTTTGCCGGGCATGGTGGTACACACATATAATCCCAGTACATGGGAGGCTGAGACAAGAGGATCATAGTTTCAAGGACAGCCTCAACAAACTAACAAGACCCTGTTTCAAAACAAGAAATACAAAGGGATGGGGATGCAGCTCAGAGGTAGAATGTCCCTGAGTTTGAACTCCATTACCACAAAAGAAAAAAACAGATGTTTCATATGAAACACTCCTCTGCATGTATGTCTTTCCTATAAAGTATTCATTAACCAGGTATGATCCTATGTCCAATACAAAGTCCACTGGTAAGAAGTAGTATGCTTCACACTCCGGGGGAAGAGCCGCCCCAAACAAGAGAAAGGCAAAACACTCATTCCTCACGTTAATAAGCAATGCTAGAGCCCGCCATTGACATACATTGTTGTAATCCCAGTGCTTGTGAGGCTGAGACAGGAGGACTACAGCGTCAAAGCCAGCTAGAGCAACTTAGCAAGACCCTGTTTCAAAATAAAAAATAAAAAGGACGGGCTAGAAGCCAGCGCACTAGTACATGCCTATAACCCCAGCTATTCAGAAGGCTATGGCAGGAGGCTAGCAATAAAGCCAGCCTGAGCAACTTAGCACCACGCTGTCTAACAGTAAAAAATAAAAAGGGTAGAAAAAAGCAGTTCTGGAGAAACTATATAAAACAGAGGTCAGCAATCACATTTTCCATGGAATCTGAACACCTGCAAAAGCCATTACACATTTCTTCTGGTATACGCTACAAAGCCTAAACTCATCACTTACTCTAGTCACATTTGGAAGAATTCTTTAGAAAGTATAGGGACTGAACCCGGGCTTCATGCACTGGGCTACATGCCTGACCCCTTTAGGTTTTATTTTAAAACAGGGTTTTACTAAGGTGCCAAGGCTAGTCCTCAATTTGAGACCTCCTGCCTCAGCTGGGAATACAGTGTGTACCACCATGCCTAGCTTGGAAGACTTTTGAGTAACATTTGAAATGTCTAAAAAGGGCCAGGAAGACAGGCATGTGGAGGCATATGCCTGCAATCTCACTAATTGGAAGGTTGAGACAAGAGGATCAAAGATTCAAGGCCAGCCACAGCAACTTAGCTAGACCCTCAGCAACTTAGTGAGATATTAAACAAAATAAGAAATAGAGCTGGAGGTACAGCTTAGAGGTAAAATTCCCCTGGATTCAATCTCCAGTACCAAAAATCAAAGTTTGCCTGAATCTCAAGATTACAGAAGAGGTTACCTCTTACCTCTCCCACATGTTTAAAAAATACATAGGTAATAGGTAAATAAATGTTTTTTTTAAAAAAAGAACTCAAAGCCAGACGTGGTGGCACAGGCTTGTAATCCCTGCACTTGGGAGGCTGAGACAGGAGGAACACACAGGTTCAAAGCCAGCCTCAGCTACTTAGTGAGGCTCTCAGCAACTTAATGAGTCCCTGTTTCCAAATAAAATATAAAATGGGAGCCGGGCGTGGTGGCGCATGCTTATAATCCCAGCATTTGGGAGGCTGAGACTGGAGGATCACGGTTCGCGGACAGCCTCAGCTACTTAGTGAGGCCCTCTGCAACTCAGTGAGACCTGGTTTCAAAATAAAGAATAAAAAATAGGGCAGGGGGTGTAGCTTGGAGGTTGAATGCCCCTGGGTTCCATCCCCAGACCCGCAAAAAAAAAAAAAAAAAAAAATATATATATATATATATATATATATATATATATATATATATATATATATATATATATATATAATGGGTCTGGGAGTATAGCCCGGAAGTAGAAAGCCTCTGAGTTCCACCCCCAGTACCACCAAAAAAAAAACTCAAAAGAATAATGACTACTAGCCAGGCACGGTGGCGCACATCGATAATCCCACTATTTGGAGGCTGAGATGGGAGACTGCAGGTTCATAGTCAGCCTTGGCAATGTAGCAAGACTATCAGCAACCTAGTGAGACCGTTTCAAAACAAAAATAAAAATTTACTGGGGTGTGGTCAGAGGTGGAGTGCCCCTAGGTTTAATTCCTACTACCAAAAAAGAAAAACTAGCACTGCTACACCAATATTGGATAAAATCTCTTGTGCTCAGTCTTAGCTAACATTACACTATTAACAATCCTAGCTGGGCGTGGTAGCATACATGTGTTAATCCCAGCACTAGGGAGGCTGAGACAATAGGATTGCAGTTCAAGGACAGCCTCAGCTACTTAGTGAGGCCCTTTGCAATTCACTGAGACCCTGTTTCAAAATAAATAATAAAACATAGGGCTGGGGATGTAGCTCGAAGGTAGAATGACCCTGGGTTCCATCTCCAGTACCACAAAAAATAAAATAAAATAACAATCCTAGGAAACTGGTGTGGTGGCACACACCTGTAATCCTAGTACTTGGGAGGCTGTGACAGAAGGATTGCAAGTTTAAGGACAGCCTCAGCACCATAGTCAGACTCTTAACAACCTGGTAAGAACCTGTTTCCATACAAAGTAACAAAAATAAAAAGGGCTGGGGGGTGAAGCTGAGAAGTGGAAACTGAGTTCAATCTCTAGTACCACAAAAAAATAAATAACAACCCTACCAATCACAACCCAGTTCTAAGTACTTGGCTCTCATATTTACTGGCACTCAACACTTGAAAAAGCCTTACATTATGTAAGACTATTATAAAAGATAGATTACTTGACAAACATTTAAAATGGCTAACCTTTGGGACGCAAAAAAACATATACTACAAAATATGTGGAGGGCTCAGGATGGAGCTCAGTGGTAGAGCTACATCCTAGAACACACAAGACCCTGGGAACAATTCCACAGCTCTGTAAAAAAACAAGATATTTCAGATACTTCTTTCTGTTAGTGATATGAAGTTCCAAAAGTACTTTTGCCAAATCATTCACAAACAAAAGTAGCTTGGGGCAAAGAATCAACTATGGAAATATTACTGTTATTACATCATAATTTTCTGACAAGTTTACAATTATCTTATTAAATCAAACAAGATCTAAGGCCAATATTCTTTTTCTTCATGTTCCTGATTAAAAATCTGAGCACTTCTCTTAATCTGTCATAAATATAAAGCAAACAGTTCTACTGAAATGACTCTTGACATCCAGAAATACAAGCACAAGATGCCATAAAATAAGTAAGTTTCGCTGGGCATGGTGGCGCACGCTTGTAATCCCCGTGCTTGGGAGGCTGAGACAGGAGGATCGCACAGGTTCGAAGCCAGCCTCAGCTACTTAGTGAGGCTCTCAGCACCTTAGTAAGACCCTGTTTCCAAATAAAATATAAAAAATAGGTCTGGGAGTGTAGCCCGGAGGTAGAAAGCCTCTGGGTTCCACCTCCAGTACAACCAAAAAAAATAAAATAAGGCCATAAGCTACTACATGTTACTTCATTGTTCCCCTACATGGTTAACAGAACATCTCAAGAACTATCAGAAAGAGCCAGGTATGGTAAGGAATGCCCATAATCCTAGTACTTGGGAAGCTGTGACAAAAGAATCACAGGTTTGAAGCCAGTCTTGGCAACCTGATACAGCTCTCAGCAATTTTGCAAGAGTCTGCATTCAAAATAAGAAATAAAATAAGACTGGGGGTATAGCTGGGAGACAGGATGCTCCTGAGTTCAATCGCCAGCACCACAAAAAAAAAAAAAAAACCTCTCAGAAACAAAGAACAATAACCAACACATGGATAAAATTGATATAAACTAACCCAGAGGCACTCTTGTAATTCCAGTAACTGGAGACTGTGACAGGAGGATCGTAGGTTTTAGGTTGACTTCCGCAACTTAGCAAAGCCCTCAGCAATTTAGCTATTTCTATTTGTGTGTGTGTGTGTGTGTGTGTGTGTGTGTGTGTGTGTGTGTGTGTGGTACTGAGGTAGAACCCAAGGACTTTTCTACCTCTGGCCTTTACTCCCAGACCTATTTTTTTATACTTTATTTGGAAATAGCGTCTCACTAAGTTGCTGAGAGCCTCACTAAGTAGCTGAGGCTGGCTTTGAACCTATGCGATCCTCCAGTTTCTGCCTCCCAAGCGCTAGGATTACAAGCGTGTGCCACCATGCTTGGCTATGAGATGCTACTTCAAAATAAAAAATAAAATAAAAATAGATAGGGCTAGGAGTGTAGCTCCGAGGAAGAATGCTTCTGGGTTCAAACCCCAGTACGAAGAAATAAAAGTTACATTTCAAGTTAAATAAAATAAAACTGCTTCTCCAACATGACAAGAACTGACATCCTCTTATCTATCCCACAAAAGGCCCTGACCAGGCACTTAAATACAGAGGCAGGAACACACCAGGCAAAGGGCATGTCAACCGCACCTGTATATCTGTTTTCAACCATTTGGAGTCCAGTCGAGTCTGGGCGGCCAAACAGAAAGATTCCGACGGCATCTTTCCTCCAGGTTCCTCCCAACTGTCAGGCCTGCAAGTAAATAGACACGTGGATGACCTAAAGCTTTCAACATGTTACGAAGACCCTCCAGCAAAATGTAATGCGGCAGGAAAAATAAAAATACAAAGGGGAGTGAGCAGAGTTGGGGGAGGGGAGCGGGGAGGAAGGAGGAGGATGAACGCGGCGCGCTAGGAGGACGCAGAAGCCGGCTCCCAACGCGGCGCTGGGCCGGGTGCTCCTCCGTGGGCGAGACCTTGAGAATGGGCGGTGACGGGGACCACCGCACAATGTCACCCCGTCCCCTCAATCCAGGGGCGCACGCACCACCCAAGGCAGATGACGGAGCCAGCGTCCGCCGCCCTGCCCCAGACCCGCGCGCGGAGCGTCTGACAAACCAAACAAAGGTCACGGCTGCAGAAAACCCACAACCACCGCCAGCCCCATAGAAAGGAAAAGGCTGCGAGAGCGCGCCGCGCAGGCCCAGGGCCGCCGCCCGCTCGCCGCCCAGCCCGGCCGCCCGCGCCGCCCGCCGCCCTGCGGCGCCGCCGCCCACCCGAGCGCGGCGGCCTCCGCCCGCACGGCCCGCGAGCAGGAACAGCCTTCCAGCAGCCGCTGGCCGCCGGCGCTCGCGATCCCGGGCTCTCACGGCCCCAAGGGCGGGCCGACGCGGGACTGCCGCCCCCGGAACCAGCCAATCGCAGCGCGCCGCTCTGCGCGCACAGCCAATAGAACAGAGAGGCCTCCTACCCACGCCTCCCAACTCTTCTGCTTCCTGCAATCCGGCTCATCTTCCTTCCTGAGGCCAACCACAGGCCCCGGGAGGCGGGACTTCCGTCCACGCACGTACACACGCGCGCACGCGCACACGCCCTCCCGGAATCTGGACTTCGCCGGGTCCCCTGAGTGCTCTAGGCTGGTGGTAAAGCCTACGCTGGTTGGTGACGAGATCGACATCTGTGAGGTGTACACTTAGTGAGGCCAGCTCGAGCCTGCAAAAGCGTCCTCCTGGCCTCGATACCACCATGAAACCACTCGAAACCTGCGTCCATAAAACAAAATTTAAGAAATAATTGAAGTCCAGCCAGACATGGTGGCGCATGCCTGTCATCTCAGTACTTGGGAGGATGAGACGAGGATCGCGAGTTCCATGCCAGCCTCAGCAACTTAGTGAGACCCTACTTTGAAATAAGAAAAGGAGCCGGGTGTGGGGGCGCACGCTTGTAATCCCAGCATTTGGGAGGCTGAGACCAGAGGATCACAGTTCACGGACAGCCTCAGCTTCTTAGTGAGGCCCTTTGCAACTCAATGAGACGCTGTTTCAAAAATAAAAAATAAAAAACAGGGCAGGGAGTGTAGCTCAGAAGTCGAATGCCCCTGGGTTCCATCCCCAATACCCCCCACAAAAAAGAAGAAGGGGGAACAGTGGGGTATAGCTCCGGGTATAACCTGGGTTCCATCCCCAGTTCCAATAAAATCATTGAAATACACCAGCTATGTTCTCGGATAATAATGAAACTAAACTATAAATCAACAAATGATAGGACAACCTTCAAACATTTGGAAATTAAACTCTACACATTGAAGCAATCTATAGGTCAAAAACTAAATAAAAGTAGAAAAATGTTTTTCTTTGGTTTTGTTTTTTTGTTTGTTTGTTTGTTTGTTGGTGGTACTGGGGTTCCTGGAAGCCCTTCTTCCTCCGGGCTACACTCCCAGACCTATTTTATATTTTTGAAACAGGGTCTCTTACGCCAGCACTGCTGGCTTCGAACCTGCGCGATCCTCCTGTCTCCGCCTCCCAAGCGCGGGGATTACAAGCGTGCGCCACCACGCCCGGCTTTGGTTTTGTTTTATATGTAGTACTGGGGACTGAACCGAGGGGCATTCTTCGAGCTGTACCCCAGCCCTATTTTTATTCTTTATTTTGAAACAGGATCTCACCAAGTTCCAGAGGGCCTCACTAAGTAGCTGAGGCTGACCCGGAACCTGCAATCCTCCTGTCTCAGCCTTCCAAGTACTGGGATTACAAGCCTGCACCACCACGCCCGGCCCAAAAATATATTTTTAACTGAATAAAAAGAAAAGTTTCGAGCCTGCAAATGTAACTAAGTAGAAGAGTATATTGCAGAAATTCTCTGGAATAACTGACCCAACACCAATTAGTGTGGAAAAGAGGAAGTTTATTACACTACACTAGTGGGCCAAAGTTAGGATAGCTTCTGTTTTTTTTTTTTTTTTTTTGGTGGGTTTTTGTGTGTGTGTGTGTGTGTGTGTGTGTGTGTGTGTGTGTGTGGTACTGGGGTTCCTAGAAGCCCTTCTACCTCCAGGCTACACTCCCAGACCTATTTTATAATTTTTTATTTAGAAACAGGGTATCTTACGCCAGCGCAGCTGGCTTCGAACCTGCGCGATCCTCCTGTCTCCGCCTCCCAAGCGCAGGGTTTACAAGTGTGGGCCACCACACCCGGCTAGGATAGCTTCTGAAAGACTGCTCCCAAGCTCCATTTCATAGATTTGTGACAAATGTCAAGCAGGAGGTGGGCTTATAGAAGCTGAAGTATGACAGTTACTGATTGCAGAAAGTTGGGTATGGGGAAGGCAAGGGGAGGAAATTCCTGAGCAGGTTACTGACCTGTGTGACTACAAGGGTAAATAGGACCCTTACCTATCTACAGGTTACATGGATATATGGCCCTCTGCAGGCAGATTCATGACACTGAATCCAGCAATAATTTCTTGAATCTGATGACAAAAGAAAAATAATTGAATAAACTTGAAGTTTTGTATATCTGCAGTCTGATTTGGGTGCTTACTTCTCAATGAATCCTCACGCAGTCCTGAACCTTCTAGAATTTGAGAGTCCTCTCCCTCATTTTTTGTTTTTGGTTTTATTTTTTACTTTGAAAAGGTCTTGCTAAATGACTGCACTGTCCTTGACCCTGCAACCCTCCTGTATCAACCTCCCAAATACTACGATCACAGGCATGAGCCACAGCGCCTGGCTCCTTTTTTCTCTTGTTTGTTTTGGTTTGTTTGAAACAGTCTTGCTCGACTTTCCAAGCAGCTGAGATTATAAGTGTATACCACCACACAGGCTTCAGCTTCCAATATTCTCATCACATTGATGTTCTGAGGAAACACCTGTTGTCCTGTGGGTGCTGTGGCTTTCTTACTATGCCACACCCATATACCTTAGGGCATGACGATCAGGTAGCTATATTCCCTGCTACTTTTAGAATAGTATTTCTATGTTTAAAATTGAGCATACAAGCCGGGCATGGTGGCGCACGCTTGTAATCCCCGCGCTTGGGAGGCAGAGACAGGAGGATCGCGCAGGTTCGAAGCCAGCCGCGCGCGCTGGCTTAGGAGACCCTGTTTCAAAATAAAAATGTTAAAAAATAGGTCTGGGAGTGTAGCCCGGAGGTAGAAGGGCTTCCAGGAACCCCAGTACCACCAAAAAAAAAAAAAAAAAAATTGAGCATACAAGCCAGACATGGTAATACACATCTGTAATTACAGTGCTTGGAAGGCTGAGACAGGAAGATCACAGGTTCAAGAACAGTATAAGTAAGAAACAGCGAAACTTGCAGCAACTTAGTGAGAACCTGTTTCAAATTTTAAAAAAATTTTAAAGGGCCAGGGTCATAGCTCAGTGGTAGAAATCCTCTGGGTTCGATTCCCAGTACCAAACTAAATAAGTAAAGCAAAAGTCTGGATTTCTTTGAGACACGTGCTGCCAGATCACACCACCCTCTCTCCTGACTGCAGTCTCCCGCAGCCCTTCCCTCACTACTGACAGTCTCAGGGTCTCCCCTGCACAAAGCCACCCAGCCAGTGCCTCACCGTTAGCCCCTTCCCGCCACGCTCTCAGGCAGCTCACTGCCACCCACCCAGGCCACTCGCTACCACGACCAGTCCCATTCACCAGTCACCGCGAAGATCATAACTGAAAACTCTGAACGCAGGCCTCATCTTGTTCACGTCCTCCCGTAACCGTCCCGAGAGCATCTGACCTCGAGGGCCTGCTGGCTCACTTCTGCACGCTCCCTGGTGCCAGGTGGTGCTTGAGCTTCTGCAGCCCACACACCACTTGCCATCTCTGTAGTCAGCAGTTCCTCTCGCCTCCTTCCTACGTGTCTGGCACACCTCAAGGCCAGATGAACCCACTCCCCTTGACTGGAATGTGGTGGGACCCTGAGACACCCACTGAATCTGCTCAGTAGCCCTTGTCTCCCACTGGGGATGCACGGCCATCTGGCGCCCAGAACACAGCAGGCCTGAGGAAGACAAGCCAGCCACCTGGGCAGCAGGGTGGAGAAACAGAAGGAACAAGTGCACACACCACCAGCCGAATCTGGACCATCTACTTTCAGATGCGCTGAGGTTAGAGGTCGTTAACCTGCTGCTGCTAGAGGCAAACGCACCCTAACTGCAGGGTGGCCGTGACCCCACGCCACGTCACCGCACGCTCCTGCAGGGGTCACAGTGGCCCCGCACCGCGTCACCGCACGCTCCTGCAGGGGTCACGGTGACCATCACTTGCCCAGTCTCAACACAGCTACCGACCCTTGCTACGCTTCCTTTGCCAGCAGAGTGGTCTCCGTTGTTCAGGCCTTAACTTCTAGAACGCTGTCTTTACCCTTCCCCAGGCTTTCTCTCATGTCGCTAGACACTCCTCACCAGTCTCATTTTTCTTTTTTCTTTTTCTTTTGGTGGTACTGGGAATGGAACCCAGGGGCCTTCTACCTCCGGGTTACACTTCCAGACCTATTTTGTATTTTATTTGGAAACAGGGTCTCTTAAACCAGCTGAGGCTGGCTTCGAACCTGTGAGATCCTCCTGTCTCTTCCTCCCAAGCGCTGGGATTACAAGCGTGCGCCACCACGCCCGGCCTCCAGTCTCATTTTTCTGATGTCACAGTATTGGAGCAGCCAAGCTCATTCCTCAGCTCTCACTGTTAGCAACATCCCAAGGTGGTTGCCCGGCTCTGTACCAACAGGGCATGGGACGATGCAGTAAAAAAATGCTCTTGTTTTGTTTTGTTTTGTTGGAGGTACTGGGAACAGAACTCTTCTACCTCTGGGCTACACTCCCAGACCTAGTTTATATTTTCATTTGGAAAAAGGTTCTCTTAAACCACCAAGGCTGGCTTCGAACCTGCACGATCCTCCTGTCTCTGCCTCCCAAGTGCAGGGATTACAAGTGTGCGCCACCACGCCCAGCAAAAAACAATGCTCTTGAGACTTTATCCCTGGTCTTAAAGAGGTGAGATAGAAGCCAAGGGACTCAAACTTTTCCAGTGAAACTCAGCTCTTCCTTTTATTACAGGCTTACAGACTTAAGATGCAATCATTAGCCGGGCGTGGTGGTGCATGCTCGTAATCCCACCATTCAGGAGGTTGAGACAGGAGGCCTACAGTTCTTGGACAGCTTCAGCTACTTAGTGAGGCCCTTTGCAACTCAGTGAGACCCTGTTTCAAAAATAGAGGGTCAGGCGCGGTGGTGCACACTTGTAATCCCAGAATTTGGGAGGCAGAGACCAGAGGATCAAGTTCATGGACTGGCCCTTTGCAACTCAGTGAGACACTGCTTCAAAAAATAAAAAGATTAGCTGGGTGTGGTGGTGCACGCCTGTAATCCCAGAATTTGGGAGGCTGAGATTGGAGGATCGCGGTTCTCGGACAGCCTCAGCTACTTAGTGAGGCCCTCTGCAACTCAGTGAGACCTGGGTTCAAAATAAAGAACAAAAAAAAAAAAAAAAAAAAATAGGGCAGAGGGTGTAGCTCGGAGGTCAAATGCCCCTGGGTTCCATCACCAGACCTGCAAAAAAAAAAAAAATAAGTAAGTAAATAAATAATAAAAAGACTAAAAAAATAGGGCTGGGGGTGTAGCTCAGAGGTATAATACCCCTGGGTTCCAACCCTAGTACTGCAAGAAATAATAAAAAAGAGTGCTGGGGGTATAGCTCGGAGGTAGAATGTCCCTGGATTCCATACCCAGTACTGCAAAGAAAGAAGGGAAAGAAGGAAAGAAAGAAGGGAATGAAAGAAAGAAGAAGGAAAGAAAGAAAGAAGAGAAAAATGAGGCTTGGGTTGTAGCTCAAAGGTAGAATTCCCCTGGGTTCAATCCCCAGAACTACCAAAAACAAAAAACAAAAAAACACGTGATAATACTGCCATATGTCTGACTGCATTGATGAGTGCCTCCTGTTTCAGGAATATTAAAATACTGAAAATGTATGTCTCCGAATTTAAGGAATAAAGTTGATAGCTCTCCAGTTAAAGCTTCGATAGCCCTGTATCTAATGACAATTTCTCTCTGAGAAGATTCCACTTCCACATAAAGCGAGGCGGCACCACATCGGCGGTTCCTGTGCCACTTCTGGACTAGTTCATTAAGATGCTGGTGCGAAACCATATTAGCCCGCTTTCTGTTGCTATGACGAAATACCTGACGTAACCATTTATAAGGAGAGATGTTTGGGCTCACAGTTTTGAAGCTTCAGGTCATGGTCAGCTGGACCTGTTGTTTTGGAGCTTTTAGTGAAACAGCACATCATGGGCAGGAGTGTGTGGTGGAACTAAGCTGTTGACTTCATGGTAGTGAGGAAGAAGATTGGAAGGGGTCAGGGTCCCAATAGCCCCTCCATGGGAACACTCCTGTTATGGTTTAGATACAGAATGTCTCCTGAAAAGGCTCATGCACTAATGTTCAGAGCTGATATAATGAAATCATAACGAGTATACTCTCACCGGAGTATAAATCGATTGTAATGATGTACAAGTGGGGTGTGTCTGTAGAAGGTGGGTCACTGGGAGTGTGGCCATAGGGACTGTGCTTGTGCCTCTGAATCCTCTTGCAAGCATGTGGGGTTACTGAGCACTGCCCTCAGGGGTATTCTGCTTTTGAGCTCCATCCTCAGCCCTATTATTTATTAGGTATTTATTTATTTTGCAGTACTGGGGATGGAGCTCAGTAGCATTGAACCTCCGAGCTACACCCCAAGCCCTTTTTAAATTTAATTTATTTTATTTTCTGTGGTATTGGGGATGGAACCCAGGGGCATTCTACCTTTTAGCTACACCCCCCAGTCCTCTTTTTTATTTTTTATTTTGATACAGGGTCTCACTGAGTTCACAAAGGGCCTCACTAATTAGCTGAGGCTGTCGGCCAACCATGATCCTCCAGTCTCCACCTCCTGTGTGTGTGTGGTTTTTTTTTTTTTTTTTTTTTTTTTTTGCCTCTGAGTTACACCCCCTCCGAGTTACACCCCCTGCCCTATTTTTTATTCTTTATTTTGAAACCGGGACTCACTGAGTTGCAAAGGGCCTAAGTAGCTAAGGCTGTCTGTGAACCGATATCCTTCGGTCTCAGCCTCCCAAGTGTTGGGATTACAAGCATGCGCCATCACGCCCGGCTCTCCAGTCTCCACCTCCTGAATGCTGGGTTACAAGCGTGCACCACCATGCCCAGCCTGTATTTTTTTTTTTTAAATTTTAAAATGAGGTCTAAGTTGCAGAAGACTTCACTAATTTGCTGGGGTGGCCTCAAACTCGAAATCCTCCTGTCTCAGCCCCTGCAGCACTGGGATCTCAGATGTGCACTTGGGAGAAGGCCAGCAGCTGGTGAGGCTGGGGCCACGCAGGGGCACCAGGACGGTCCCCAACACAGAAAGCAAGACAAGAGCAAGCCACAGAGGACCCAGAGCAGCTCCAGGCCGCCAGCCTTCCCAGGAACAGACTCCCCAGAGTAGAGGCAGGACGCCCCAGGTGCAGCCAACTAAGAAGAAAAGGTAAGAGATATGACAGGAATCTCTAAACACTGATGCACTGGCGATTTTCTGAAGGAGTCACCTCCAAGTTAACCTAAACAGGGCCAGTATCTCCCATATGGTCTAGCGGTTAGGATTCCTGGTTTTCACCCAGGCGGCCCGGGTTCGACTCCCGGTATGGGAAGAATGTATTTTGAAAAAATTGAAAGCGGAAGGATTCCAACGACAGAAACACTCTTCTTCTGTTACAGTTTCTGCAAGGGCTCCTCTTCACCATTCTTTCAGGGAATTAATTCTCCACTACTAAGTTTCCCTGTGTAATTCAAACACTCCTTTGCCCTTCTTCTAGACCTCCAAGGGGAGACTGTGTTTATGTGTAGATATGTTGGGAGAGAGTTAATGGGGCTTGAACGCAGGTGTGTGTGTGTGTGTGTGTGTGTGTGTGTGTGTGATTCTACCTCCAAACTTTTTTTTTTTTAATTTGGAAACAGGGTCTCATCTCACTAAGCTGCTGGGAGCCTCACTAAACTTCTGAAGGTGGCTTCAAATCTGTGATCCTTCTGTCTCAGCCTCCCAAGTAATGGGATTACAAGCTTGTGCCACAACGTCTGCTGATATAGTTAATTAAAAATTAAATCTGGGCCAGACATGGTGACACATGCTTTTAATCCCCGCGCTTGGGAGGCTGAGACAGGGGGATCACACAGGTTCGAAGCCAGCCTCAGCTACTTAGGCTCTCAGCAACTTAGTGAGATCCTGTTTCCAAATAAAATATAAAATAGGTCTGGGAGTATAGCCCAGAGGTAGAAAGCCTCTGGGTTCCACCCCCAGTACCACCACCAAAAAAAAAAAAAAAAAAAAAAATTAAATCTGGACTTGGTGTGGTGGCACATAACTTGTAATCCCAGCATTTGGAAGGCTGAGACCCAAGGATGGCGATTTGTGGTCAACCTCAGCTACTTAGGCCATTTACAACCCAGTGAGACCCTGTTTCAAAAAAAAAAAAAAAAAATTGGGCTGAGGTGTTATTTAGGAGGCTGAGACAGGAGAAAAGAAGATTGGGGCAGTTTCAGCAATTTAATGAGACTCTCAGCGATTTAGATCCTGTTTCGAGATTTTAAAAAAAATTAAAAAGGGCTGAGGGTGCTGGGTGGGGTGGTGCACGTGTAATATCCCAGTCCTTGGAAGGCTGAGACACGGCGGGTTCGCGGACAGCCTCCCTATTTAGGGAGGCCCTCTGAAATAGACCGCCTCTGAGGAAGGAAGGTGCGAGCTACGAGCCGCTGCTTCAGGCGGACGCCGCCGCCGACGCGGAGCCGAGAGGGTCCCTAGGAGCCCCCGCCACGGCCGGCGCCGGGCTCCCTGTGCCGGCTGGGGCCAGGGCCCTGCGGCTCCTCCGCCACGCGGCCAGTCCCGCAGTGTCGCCTCCGAGCCGCCCGCTGCTCCCCGCGCCCCAGACCCCCTCCCGGAGCATCCCCGCCCAGAACCCCCACCCCCCCGGCCCGGAACCCCTCCCGGAGCACCCCCGCCCAGAACCCCCACCCCCCCGGCCCGGACCCCCTCCCGGAGCACCCCCGCCCAGAACCCCCACCTCCCTCGGCCCGGACCCCCCTCCCGGAGCACCCCCGCCCAGAACCCCCACCTCCCACGGCCCGGACCCCCCTCCCGGAGCACCCCCGCCCAGAACCCCCACCTCCCTCGGCCCGGACCCCCTCCCGGGGCACCCCCGCCCAGAACCCCCACCCCCCCCGGCCCGGACCCCCTCCCGGAGCAACCCCGCCCAGAACCCCCACCTCCCTCGGCCCGGACCCCCCTCCCGGAGCACCCCCGCCCAGAACCCCCACCTCCCTCGGCCCGGACCCCCCTCCCGGGGCACCCCCGCCCAGAACCCCCAGCCCCCCGGCCCGGACCCCCCTCCCGGAGCACCCCCGCCCAGAACCCCCACCACCCACCCCCCGGCCCGGACCCCCTCCCGGGGCACCCCCGCCCAGAACCCCCAGCCCCCCGGCCCGGACCCCCCTCCCGGAGCACCCCCGCCCAGAACCCCCACCTCCCGCGCCCCAGACCCCCTCCCGGAGCACCCCCGCCCAGAACCCCCACCCCCCCGGCCCGGACCCCCTCCCGGGGCACCCCCGCCCAGAACCCCCACCCCCGGCCCGGACCCCCTCCCGGAGCACCCCCGCCCAGAACCCCCACCACCCACCCCCCGGCCCGGACCCCCTCCCGGGACACCCCCGCCCAGAACCCCCACCCCCCGGCCCGGACCCCCTCCCGGACCCCCTCCCGGAGCACCCCCGCCGCGCCGTGCGCCCCGGGCCCGCCCCGTCCTCCTCTCCACTCCTGCCGGAGCTACGGACCCCGACCCCGACCCCGCACCCCAGCTTCGCGGATCGCCGCCCCAGGCTCCGCCCGGGCTCGGCTCCCCTCACACCGCACTACGGACCCCGCACACCGGCCGACTCCCACATCCCGGCCCCGCCCCGGCCCCGCCCGCAGCTCCCGCACCCCGCGGCACCCCGGCTCCACCCCGCGGCGGGCGCGGCGCGCAGGCGCAGGCGGGGAGGGCGGCGCGGGCGGAATGGGGACCGCAGCGGCGGCGGCGGCGGCGGCAGGGGAGGGGGCGCGCAGCCCGAGCCCCGCCGCGGTGTCGCTCGGCCTGGGCGTGGCCGTCGTGTCCAGCCTGGTGAACGGGTCCACGTTCGTGCTGCAGAAGAAGGGCATCGTGCGCGCCAAGAGGCGAGGTAGGGTGGCGCGGGCCGCACCCGCGCCCGCACCTGCACCCGCACCCGCGCCCGCGCCTGCACCCGCGCCCGCACCCGCGCCGGCACCCGCGCCCGCACCCGCACCCGCGCCGGCACCCGCACCCGCGCCGGCACCCGCACCCGCGCCGGCACTCGCACCCGCACCCGCGCCGGCACCCGCACCCGCACCCGCGCGGCCTCCGGGCTGCGGGGTCGCGGTGGCCCCTACGCCGCCCGGGAGGCACCTCCGCAGATCCGAGCCCTCGCGGGGCTCCGCCGCTGGCTCTCCTGACTCCCACGCCCTGCTGAGCACCTCCGCCAGCCGTCTCGCAGGCCCCGGCAGGTGCTCGGCTGGAGCCCGGGCCTGCACCCCGCCGCCCCGCAGGTCTGGCTGTTTCCAGGACGCGGGGTGCTCGAGCCCAGGGCTGCCTGTGCCGAGGCCCGCGGCCTGGCCTGCGCTCAGGAGAGAAGGTTGCTGCTTTTGCGCCCCTGCAGTGGCCACAGCCGGGCGGCGGCCGAGGAGGCGCTCACTCTCAGCGGCCAGGCACGTTCTTTCCAGTGGCTTCTGTCCTGCGGTCCTCGATGGAGCCACCCTGGGGTGTACACTTGAACCCTCTAGATACTCTTGAAGCACGCGGAAGGCCGGCTTAGAAGCGAGCCCACGTGGGCTCACTGGTGGGAGGCACCAAATCCCACCACCCTACTGGTGTGGGAAGACGCTCTGTGCCAAGAGAGGCTTGGGGAGCAGGTCTTGAAGCTGAAAACGGTTTTCAGGGGGAGTGAGGAAAGCTGTACCTGTGGGCAGTAATCTGGTGTTACTGGAATTAAGAGCTCTCTGGCAAGGGGCCTGGCCGCCGGGGTCATGGGTTTTGAGAGGAAGTAAATGTACTTAATAGTTCAGATTCCAGATCACAGGTGAAACTTTTTCTGAGTTCCCTGGATGGTGAGCCAGGAGGGCTTTCAGAAAGTAAAGTCCTGACTGACTCCAGTGAAAACATGGCGTGGAGAATATTTTTCTTTAATTTACAAGTGAAAGCCTTGTAGGCTTCATATAAAACCTGAATAAAGTCAGTCATAAGTTTCAGGGATGCAGATGTGTCTGGCAAGTTCACTTTCTTTAGGGACCATCCATCAGTTTGACAGTCTTCGGGTCAAGTGTTTGCTGTGACTCAAAAATCAACAGAAGCGTGGTGGTGCACACTTATAATCCCAGTACATGGGAGGCTGAAACAGAAGGATCAGTTCGCAGCCAGCCTCAGCTACTTAGTGAGGCTCTCTGTACTTTGTGAGACCCTGTTTCAAAATAAAGAATAAAAAATTGGGCTGGAGCCGGGCGTGGTGGCGCACGCTTGTAATCTCCGTGCTTGGGAGGCAGAGACAGGAGGATCGTGCAGGTTCGAAGCCAGCTGTGCTGGCTTAAGAGACCCTGTTTCCAAATAAAAATATAAAAAATAGGTCTGGGAGTGTAGCCCAGAGGTAGAAGGGCTTCCAGAAACCCCAGTACCACCAAAAAAAAAAAAAAAAAAAAAAAAAAAAAAAATTGGGCTGGAGGTGTAGCTCAGAAGTAGAATGCCCCTAGGTTCCATCTACAGTACAGAAAAAAAAAAAAACAATCCAACCACAGATGTCTTCTTGATAGGGTGGTGAGAGAAGGGGACTTGACCTGTGTGGTGTGTGGTATCCTCTCAGGACCCCAGGGTAATCCGGAGGAATACAGGGCACACACCTCACAAACCCAAATTGAGTAACAACTTAGAAAATGCTGGACTTGGATTCGGGAGGCTGAGACAGGAGAATCCGGGTTCCTGGCCAGCCTCAGCTACTTATTGAGGCCCTCCACGACTTAGCTTAGTGAAACCCTGTTTAAAAATAAAGAAGAAAACTATAGGGCTGGGGATGTAGTGTAGAGGTAAAATGCCCCTGGGTTCCATCCCCAGATCCCCAGTACCGCCAAAAAAGAAGAAGAGGAAGAGGAAGAGGAGGAGGAGGAAGGAAGAAAATGCTGGACTAGCCCTCTGATCAAGGTTATAAAATCTGAGAAACCATCACAGCCAGGGGAACCTCAGGACACAAGACATTGGGAGAAAACAAAGTATACCTAAATATAGGCTTTACTTAGTAAAACTAAATAAGCCAAGCATTGACTAAAATTAAGTGTGCCATTTTTGCCTCAATGCATATCTTTAAGGGAATTGGTGAATAAGAAAATAAACACAAATACAACTTTAAAAAATGATGGGGAGCCAGGCATGGTGGCGCACGCTTGTGATCCTAGCATCAGGAGGCTGAGACAGGAGGATCACAGGTTCAAGACCACCCTTAGCAGCCAGGTGTGGTGGCTCACACTTGTAATCCCAGCATTTGGGAAGCTGAGACTCAGCTACTTAGTGAGGTCCTTTGCAACTAAGTGAGATCCTGTTTCAAAATAAAGAATAAAAAATAGGGCTAGGAGTGTCCTCTTGGAGGTAGAATGCCCCTGGGTTCAATCCCCAGTGCCACAAATAAATAAATAATAAAAACAAAAAACTTTTGGAGCCAGATGTGATGGCACAAGCCTGTAATCCCAGTACTTGAAAGGCTGAGACAGGAAGATCATGGGTTCATGGCCAGCCTCAGGAATTTAGGCCCTCTGAAACTTATACCTGTTCAAAATAAAAAGTAAAAAAGGGGGGGGGGCTGGGTTATAGCTCAGAGGTAGAATTTCCCCAGGGATTATTCCCCAGTACCACCAACAATTAAATTAAGTTTAAAAATTACAATGAGTATCTAGCTCAGAGTTAGAAGACCCCTGGGTTTAATCCCTAGTAGAAAACAAAGAGGGCCAGGCAGGTGTGGTGGCACAAGTTTGTAATCCCAGTACTTGGAAGGCAGAGACAGGAGGATCCTCAAGTTTGCAGCCAGCTTTGGCTACTTAGGCCCTCTGCAATTTAGTGAGACCCCGTTTCAAAATAAAGAATAAAAAAATAGGGCAGAGGGTGTAGCTCAGAGTTCAAATCCCCCTGGGTTCCATCCCCAGACCCGGAAAAAAAAAAAAAAAAAGAGGAGTTAGGTATTTTGGCTCACAGTTTTAGAGGGTCCAGTCCATGTTCTGTTGGCCCTGTTGCTTTGGCAGCATGTCATGTTGGTTTAGAGAGGGGCCAGCCACACACATCACAGCTAGGAAAATATGGGGTCCCGCTGTCTCCTTCCAGGTCTCTTGCCAGGCCCCTCCTGCCAGCTCTGAAGCCTCCCAGCAGTGCTTGCTACACTGGGAACCAAGCTTTTACCATATCGAATTTGGGTAGACACTTGAAACCCAAGCTGTGGCAGATGTCAAGTCGATTTCCAGGAATATCGCATCTATTTTCATTCTTTCTTGCACTGCTTGAAAGAAGCATGCTTATATTTAGGTGTAGCAAAACATAACATGTATTCAAAAAATTTTCCTGTCATTTTTTCTGTGGTTCCTTCCTGGCAGACATGACTGACAGCCCCTCCTCCATTGCCCGTTTCACATCAGCAGAGCAGGCCAGCATTGGTAAAATATCTGACACCTCCCAATCTTGGAAGCCCCTTGGCTTCTCTCCCTTGGGGTGTGCAGGGGGCATCTTTGGTAGAGGAAAGAGAACCAGAAGCCCTTCTGTGGTTAAGGCAAGGAGGAAGGGGAGGCTCTGTAGAGAGTAGGGACCATACCATGTTTATGGCTTTTTTTTTAATGCAGTACTGGAGATGGAACCCAGGGGCATTCTACCTCTGAGCGGTCACCACCAGCCCTACTTTTTATTCTTTACTATGAAACAAGGTGTCACTAAATTGCAGAGTACCAACCTCCCTAGTACTGGGATTACAAACTGGACCACCACATCTGCACTGTGGCTCTATGAGTCTTTGTATCCACCAAAGAGTGTTCATTGATGGTTTTCAGTGAATGTTTGATAGATGGATAAAGAAACAATATAACCATTATACTGAGTTGCCCTGGAGAGATTAGGGAGAGGAAGGAGAGTGTGTTACTATTGCTGGACTCTTGCTCAAAACACAGAAAAAGTGTTCTCATTAGAAACTATGAGAAACTTAATTACAGTGTTTTTTGTATTATGTCCATCATTGTGTGGATTAAGCTAGAAGTTCAAACACTTTTCTTTTGGTACTGAGGATTGTATTTTTTCTTTCTTTTCTTGGTACTGAGGATTGAACCCTTGGAGTTATTACCTCTAGCCATGCCTGTAATCCACTCCTTGGGAGGTTGAGACAGGAGGATCACAGGTTCATGGACAGCTTCAGCATTTTAGCAAGGATCTCCATAACTTAGTAAGACCCTATTTTTAAGTAAGTAAGTAAGTAAATAAATAAATAAATAAATAAATAAATAGAGTAGGGCTGGGGGTATAACCCAGAGGTAAAATGCCCCTGGGTTCCATCCCTAGTACTATATACACACAAACCCACACACAAAATAAATTTTAAAACTAAATAAATAAAAGAAATAAACAAGGTCTTGATAAATTGTTTAGGTCCTCTCAAAATTGCTGAGGCTAGCCTTAAATCTGTGATCCTTCTGTCTCAGCCTTCCAATCATCCTTTTTTTTATTTTCTTTTTTCTTTTCAGTACTGAGGATTGGACCCAGGACATTCTAACTTTGAGCTACACCCCAGCCCTATTTTCAATTTTTTATTGTTAAACAATATTTTTTATTTTTTATTTTATTCTTTATTGTCTAACTGAGTTGAGGAGGGCCTCATTTGCCAGGAACCTGCGATCCTCCTATCTCAGCCTCCCAGGTACTGAGATTACAAGCATGTGCCACCACACCCAATTTCAACCAATTTATTTAAACATTCTTTCCATCTTTAAACCACTTTATCTCAGAATATGATTGACATGTAGTTGGGTGTGGTGGCGCATGCTTGTAATCCCAGGATTCAGGAGGCTGAGACTGGAGGATTGCGGTTTGTGGACAGCCTCAGCTACTTAGTGAGGCCCTTTACAACTCAATGAGACAGACCCTGTTTCAAAATAAAGGAAAAAAAAAATTGGGCAGGGGGTGTAGCTCGGAGGTCGAATGCCCCTAGGTTCCATCCGTAGACAGACAGACAGACAGACAGACAGACACACACACACACACACACACACACACACACACACGAGTATAATTTACATGTAAAGAGCTATGCATATTTAATGTATACTTCTCCATGAGTGTGGATAAGTACCATCACTGCCACCAAGAAATTTTAACTCTTGGGTTTAGCTCAGTGGCAGGGCATTTGCTTAGCATGCATGAGGCCTTGGGTTTGTTTTCTGGGATTGGAGGAAATAAAGAAGAAAAAGAAAAAGTGTTAATGTAATGCTGAAATTGAGTGGGGGGGGTTGTCAGAGAGTATGGGGCTGAAGGAGAGGTACAGCACTTAAAAAAAAAAAAAAAGCCGGATGTGGTGGCACAGGCTTGTAATCCCCACACTTGGGAGGCAGAGACAGGAGGATAGCACAGGTTCAAAGCCAGCCTCGCTGGTTTAAGAGACCCTGTTCCCAAATAAAATATAAAATAGGTCTGAGAGTGTAGCTCAGAGGTAGAAGGGTTCCATCCCCAGTACCACCAAAAAAAAAAAAAAAAAAAGAGGGGGGGGAGAAAGAGAGAAAGGGAAAAATACAAAAAGTCCTCCAGGGTTTATTCACCAAATGTAACATTGAAATTGAGGAAGCCAGGCGTGGTGGCGCACGCTTGTAATCCCAGCTTTTGGGAGGCTGAGACCGGAGGATCGAGGTTCGTGGACAGCCTCAGCTACATAGTGAGGCCCTCTGCAACTCAGTGAGACCCAGTTTCAAAATAAAGAATAAAAAATAGGGCAGGAGGTGTAGCTCAGAGGTTGAATGCCCCTGGGTTCCATCCCTAGACCCGAAAGAAAAAAAAAAAAGAAATTGAGAGGGGGGGGTCACGAAGGAGGTAAAAGTCAGCCAAGTCACCAAAAGCTACTTAAATCAGACTGATGCCTTCAGGCAGTATCTACCAACAGCCGGGAAAGGGATGAATGAGCCCTGCAGCTCAGCAGAAGCACTCTGATATTTAAAGCAGGGGTTTGGGGTGGGGCTAGCAGTGTGGGAATGCCGATGCTCTCGGGACATCCAGAGTCTCCCAATATCTCTGCTCTGGCTTCCCGGTTCTGCCTCCTGTCCCCACCGTGAGGTCCCGTGGGGGAAGAGAGGGACCTGACCCATCAGTTAACGATTGTTTATAAACTATTTCTTTGCATTTTTTAAACATTAGAGTATAATTGTATAGGGAAAGCTGTGCTTATCTGAAAGGGGCATTTTAATGAATTTTGACAATAGGTCCATGTAACCAAGACCTCTGTAAACCATGACCATAGCCTAGAGTCTCTTCCTGTGTCTTTCCTCTGCACCCTCTCACACCATGGTGTTCTCTCTTCTGATGGTCACCTGCAGACACTGGTTCCGTTTTGCCTGTTCGTTGTTGATTCCTCCTCCTCCTCCTCCTCCTCCTCCTCCTCCTCCTCCTCCTCTTCTTCTTCCTCTTCTTCTGTGAGTCTGAGGATGGAACCTTGGAGCTACACCCTCAGACATATTTTTTATTCTTTATTTTGAAACAGGGTCTCACTGAGTTGCAAAGGGCCTAAGTAGCTAAGGCTGGGATTAGGATGCGCCACCATCCCCGGCTCGTTCTGCCTGTTCTTAAGACCCACGTAAATACAGCCGTATGATGTGTGTTCTCATGCACCTACCTGCTCTTGCGTGTGGCTGGAGGCTTGGTCACAGCACGTGTCAGTGGCATGTCACCTGTTTTTGCTGAGCAGTGGTTTGAACCTTCCACAGTTTGATTATCCGGTCTCCTGTTGATAAACATTTCGAGTGTTTCAAACTGTTGCTGTTTGAATTGAGCTGCAGTGAATATTGCTCTCTTCTTCACCCTCAAATCCTTTTGGTTTGTGGTTCTGGGGTTTGGACCCAGGGCCTCAGACCCCCAGGCAAATGTCTAGCACCGCACTCCACTCCAGGCCCCTAGACTTCCCTTTTGAGTGGATGTTTTCATTCTCTGGGTAAAACCTTGGAGTCACAGTGCTGAATTGTGGGTAGGTACATGATAAGTTTTAGAGAGCTGCCAAATGTTCCCCCTCTGCAGTTGTGACATTTTTGCACTCCTCAGCCGTGGGCGGCAGTTGTGGCTGAGCCACGCTCTGCCACACTTGGTGGTGTCGTCAGTTCAAGGGCAGCTGCTCCAGTGAGTGTGTGTGGACCTCACTGCGCTTCTAATTTACATCTCCTGATGCTTAATGGTATTGGCATCTGTAGAGGAGCCGACTGGTCATCTGAGGTGCTCTTGTGAATATCTTTGAAGACTCTTGCCTGTGTTTTCCTGGGTACTACATTTTAGTTACTGGCTCACAGAGTGTGAATCTGCATTCACTCATTTCTTAGGCTTACAGATTGTAAACATTTTCACTGGCCTCTCTATTTTTTAATTTTTAATATTTATTTACTTATTTAGTTAGTTAGTTATTGGTGGTACTGGGGGTGGAACCCAGAGGCTTTCTACTTCTGGGCTATACTCCCAGACCTATTTTTATATTTTATTTGGAAACAGGGTCTCACTAAGTTGCTGAGAGCCTCTCTAAGTAGCTGAGGCTGGCTTCGATCCTGTGCGATCCTCCTGTCTCAGCCTCCCAAGCGCGGGGATTACAAGCGTGCGCCACCACGCCCGGCTTGGCCTCTCTTTATTTTCTTTTTGTGTGTGTGGTACTGGGGATTGAATTGAGGGCTATCCTATCTCTGAACTACACCCCAGCCCTATGTTTTATTTACTTGTTTATTTATTTATGGTGTTAAGGTGTTAGAGTAGAGCCCAGAGTCATTCTACCTCTAAGCCACACTCCCAGCCCAATTTTATTTCTTCTTTGGAAACAGGGTCTCACTAGGTTGCTGAGGGCTTTGCTAAGTTGCTGAGGCTAGTTTTGAACCTGTGATCCCCCTGTCTCAGCTTCCCAAGTACCAGTATTGCAAACATGTGCCATCACATCTGGCTTTAGTGTTAAGTTTTTAAAGTTCTTTGTATATTCTACATATTAGTCCTGTGTAAAATTAGTAGCTGGCAAAGATCATCTCCCATTCTGCAGGTTCTCTCTTTATATTCTTGATGGTTTCCTTTGCTACAGAGAAACTGGGTTTTCTTTTTTTTTTTTTGGTACTAGGACTGGACCCCAGGAACATTCTACCTGTGAGCTACACCCCCAGTCCTATTTTTTATTCTTTGTTTTTTTTGAAACAGGTATCACTGAGTTGCAGAGGGCCTAAGTAGCTGACACTGTCCACAAACTAGGATCCTGTGTCATCACGCCCAGCTTGGGTATCTATCTCTCTCTCTCTCTCTCTCTCTCTCTCTCTCTCTCTCTCTCTCTCTCTTTTGTGGTAGTGGGGGTGGAACCCAGGGGCTTTCTACCTCTGGGCTACACTCCCAGACCTATTTTATATTTTATTTGGAAACAGGGTCTCACTAAGTTACTGAGCACCTCACTAAGTAGCTGAGGCTGGCTTCAAACCTGTGCAATCCTCCTGTCTCAGCCTCCCAAGCACAGGGACTACAAGTGTGCGCCACCTCGCCCGGCTCTCGGGCATCTCTTAAATAGCCACTGTGTGTTCAGCACACTCAGGAAAGACAATGGTTGATTCGGTACTGTACTTGCTAACTGTTCTGCAGTGTCCACCATGGGACGTTCTTGGCTCAGCTTAGCTTCTGACTCAGAGGACAGCCTGGGCCACGCTTGCCTCCGTGCGCTCACAAGGACTCAGGATGGGAGCCCCAGCAACGGAGCCAGCAGCAGGGCAGAGGGCTGAGCAGGCAGGTGGCATGGCAGCTCTGCTGAGGAGCCAGGCCCAGGCTGCGACACAGGTGGACCTCGGCTGCCAGGAGGCCTGGCCCTCCCCAGTCTTGCCCTGATGGCACGGACCTCATCTGACTGTCCTTGGCCCGCTAAAGGTCATTTTTACCCCATGTGCGGAGCCTAGCAACGTGGCTGCCAGCCTACTAGCGTGCAAGTGAGCTGCAAGTCAAATTCTCGTGTAGAAAGAGGAGTCTCATCAACCCTTTACCACAGTTGTCCATATTCCAGTTTTGCTGACCACCCCACACCATCCTTAGCAGCATTCTGCCTCCATATGCCGTTACTGTGTCTCTGGTCGCCTTGAATCTGCGAGGCTTCCTCAGCCTCTTTGTCTTCCTGACCTAGCTGCCCGTGGAGCGTGCAGACCTGCCTGTCAGCACAGCGCTCCACAGCCGGGGTTCCTTGACTTTTCCTGGTGCCTCGGGCAGGATGGCAGATGTTTTGTTGCGTCTCTCTCTGTGCATCCCAGCAAGAGGCACACCTGTCCTCGTCCCTTTGCTGGTGACATCAGCTTGAGCTACTTGGTTCATAAGCTGATGTCTGTCAGGCCTCTTGGAGAGTGAACCCAGGATTGTTTTACTTCCAAGATATACCCCAGCTTTTAAATTTTTATTTTGAAATGGTGTCTCACTAAGTAGCTGAGGGTCTTGCTACGGTACTGAGGCTGGCCTCAAACCTTCTAACCTGTCTCAGTCTCCTAAGTACTGGGATTACAGAGGTGCACCACCGTGCCCTGCTACAAGTAACTTTTTCTCTTTGTCATTAATTTAAAAAAAGGTGTTGGGTGTAGTGCAGTGCAATTGTAATCCCAGCATTTGGAGACAGGAGGATTGCGGTTTGCGGACAGCCCTAGCTACTGAGGCCCTTTGCAACTCAGTGAGACCCTGTTTCAAAACAAAAAATAAAAAATAGGACTGGGGATGTTGCTCAGAGGTAGAATGCCCCTGAGTTCCATCCCCAGTACCACAAAAATAAAATTATGTCTCTGTGAACCCCTTGTTTGCTTGTTTGTTGGCATATGTATCTTACAATTAGACTACTTGCCTGACGTTTTTCTCCTTTTTCTATAGGTACCTCTTATTTAACAGACATTGTGTGGTGGGCTGGCACAATTGCAAGTAAGTGCCCTGTGTGGCAAAGTCTGGTCTTTTTCCTAGTCATTCCTCTGGACCTGTAGGTAAAAGGCCCATAGGTTCCACCCCCAGTATCAGGCACATACACAAAAAAGTAAAAATAAAAAATAGTATTTAAGCCGGGCGTGGTGGCACACACTTGTAATCCCCGCGCTTGGGAGGCGGAGACAAGAGGATCGTGCAGGTTCAAAGTCAGCCGCGCTGGCGTAAGAGACCCTGTTTCAAAAAAAAAAAAAGAAAAAAGTATAAAATAGGTCTGGGAGTGTAGCCCAGAGCAGAAGGGCTTCCAGGAACCCCAGTACCACCCCCCAAAAAATAGTATTTAAAAATAAGCCAGGCAAGCCAGGCATGGTGGCACACGCTTGTAATCCCAGCACCTAGGAGGCTGAGACAGGAGGATTGCACAGGTTCGAAGCCAGCCTCAGCTACTTAGTGAGGTGCTCAGAAACTTAGTGAGACCCTGTTTCCAAATAAAATATAAAATACGTCTGGTAGTATAGTCCGGGGGTAGAAAACCACTGGGTTCTACCCCCAGCACCACACACACACAAAAAAAAAAGCCAGGCATGGCAGCGCACACTTGTAATCCTAGTTCTTAGAAGGCTGAGACAAGAGGATCACAGGTTCATGGCCAACCTCATCTACTTAGTGAGGCCCTCCATGACTTAGTGAGACCCTGTTTCAAAATAAAGAATAAAAAATTGCGCTGGAGGTATAGCTCAGAGGTAGAAAGTCCCTGGGTTCAATCCCCAGTACCACATACCCACAAAATAAAAACATAAAATTAAAAAAATATTTAAAACTTAAAAAACACACAAGGATATGTTAATAAAGGGTAGAAATATACTCCACTTTACACTCAAGCTAGTACTGCCAGCGGTGCTGGGTGTTTCCATAAAGGGCTGAACTGCTCCTTGGACTGATTGCTCCAGTGCAGCTGTGGGTCTGCTCTCTGCAACCGCGATGCTTACTTGATGTGCAAGTGATGTTCCATGTTGCCTCCTCTCCAGCAGTGTGAGGCCGTGGCCCTTGCCAAGTGGGGCCTTGCCAGCTTCAGTTTTGAGGTCAGGGCTGAGAGAGCGCTGCAATCGCCACCGTCTTCTTATGCTCTCTCCACAGTGGCTGTTGGTCAGATTGGAAACTTCCTGGCTTACACGGCCGTCCCCACCGTCCTGGTGACTCCCCTGGGCGCCCTTGGAGTACCATTCGGGTGAGAGCTGAGATTCTGCATTTTCTTATTGAATGTGTGGTTTAAATATAAAAGCAGCAAGACAATAACTTCTCATTTTAACTCTTTTTGTTAAAAAATAAAACTGTAAGTGAAGATACCTGTTCAGAATGCGACTCAGTATTGTTTAGTTTTATTTTTTATTTTTTATTATTTTTGGTGGTACTGGGGTTCCTGGAAGCCCTTCTACCTCAGAGCTACACTCCCAGACCTATTTTGTATTTTTTTATTAGGAAACAGGGTCTCTTAAGCCTGCGAGGCTGGCTTCAAACCTGCGCGATCCTCCTGTCTCCACCTCCCAAGCGCGGGGATTACAAGCGTGCGCCACCACACCCGGCAGTATCGTTTAGTTTTATCCTTTTATTTATTTATTTTATTTATTATTATTATTATTATTATTATTATTATTATTATTATTATTATTATTATTTTGGTGGTACTGGGGATCCTGGAAGCCCTGCTACCTTCGGGCTATACTCCCAGACCTATTTTATATTTTTTTATTTGGAAACAGGGTTTCTTAAATGTAGTTCTGAAGCCGGGTGTGGTGGCGCAGCTTGTAATCCCCGCACTTGGGAGGCAGAGACAGGAGGATCACACTGGTTCGGAGCCAGCCGCGCTGGCTTAAGAGACCCTGTTTCCAAATAAAAATATAAAAATAGGTCTGGGAGTGTAGCCCGGAGGTAGAAGGGCTTCCAGGAACCCCAGTACCACCAAAATAATAATAATAATAATAATAATAATAATAATAATAATAATTAATAATAATGTACTAAAAAAATAAGTATGTCAGTGAATAGAATAGAGAGCTCCTAAGTAGGCTGGCCCTTTTCTGTATTGGTTTAATATGTGATAGCATAATCGCCACAACATGTATGTATGTATGTATTTGCTTATTTATTTATTTATTTATTTTTGTGGTAACAGGGATGAAATTCAGGGGCATTCTACCTCTGAGCTATATCCTCAGCTCGATTTTTTTATTCTTTATTTTGAAACAGGGTCTCACTAAGTTGCAGAGGGCCTCACTAAGTAGCTGAGGCTGGCTGTGAACCATGGTCCTCCAGACTCAGCCTCCCAAATGCTGGGATGACAAGCGTGCCCACCACGCCTGGATCTGATATTTATTTCTTATTTGGAAACAGGGTCTCACTAGGTTGCTGAGAGCCTTGCTAAGCTGCCAAGGCTGGCTTTGAACCTGCAATCCTCCTGTCTCAGCCTCCCACGTACTGGGATTACAAGCTGTGCCACCACGCCCAGCTGAGAAACATCTTAACCAATATCCACGTACCCCACACTCAACACACAGATCACCGACCTTAGCTCTGCTTACTCTCGGATCAGGGTTCTCCACACTGGCACTCCCGACATGAGCACATTTCCTTCCACACCGCGGGGTCTGACCTGTGTGTTGTAGGGTGTTTAGAAGCAGCTATAGCCTGCAGCCCCAGATGCCAGTAGTGTCCCCCTGGTCCTCAGGTGCCAGCAGATGTCCCCAGGGCAGTTCATCCCCAAAGGAAGTTTGGTCACTCACCAAACTTCTTTTTCTGTTTTGATATATTTTGTATCTGCTCAGACTGTGATAAAATATATTGAGGTATGAGTGAAGATGCCATTAACTATATACTGGCTAGGTGTGGAAAGAGCCTGAAAATCAGTTTGTGTCGAAATAGCAGCTTCAATATATTCCTAGTGTAGCATTTTACTATTGATTTATTTTTGTCTTTAGAAATTAAATGATAGGCTGAGGCTGAGTATAGCTCAATGGTAGAGCACGTGCTTAGCCTGCACAAAGCCCTGGGTTCAATCACCTGCACCAAAATGCAAAACAAAAACAAAACAAACAACAACAACAACACAACTGAATGAGAAGTAAAATACATCTGCGAAGAAAATGTGGGTTTTCTGGATAAGTATCTGCACTTAGCAGAAGCAGGCAGGATCGTTGGATTTAGGCGGTAATGACCTCTCTCATTTAACCAAAGGTCTATTTTAGCTTCGTACCTCCTGAAGGAGAAGCTCAATGTTCTGGGCAAGCTGGGCTGTCTGCTCAGCTGTGCAGGCTCTGTCGTGCTGATCATCCACTCCCCGAAGTCTGAGAGCGTGACCACCCAGGCCGAGCTGGAGGAGAAGCTGACCAACCCAGGTAAGCCTTCCCTCTGGAGCCTGGTCCACGAAGGCCAGACTCTTTTTTTTCTTTTTCTTTGAAGAACTGGGTGTTGAACCCAGGGGTATTGTACCTCCAAGTTATAACCGCAGCCCTGTTGTTGTTGTTGTTGTTGTTGTTGTTGTTGTTGTTGTTGTTATTTTGCCTTGAAACAAAGTCTTGCTAGTTGGATGAGTCTCACTACTTGCTGAGGCTGTTTTCGAATCTGTGAACCTCCTGTCTCAGTCTCCCAAATACTGAGATTATAGACCTGTGCCGCCATGCCTGGCTGATTTTTTTTTTTTTTCTGTTTTGGCGGTACTGGGGGTGGAACCCAGGGGCTTTCTACTCCAGGTTATACTTCCAGCCCTATTTTTTATACTTTATTTGGAAACAGGGTCTCACTATGTTCCAAGAGCCTCACTAAGTAGCTGAGGCTGGCTTCGAACCTGTGCAATTCTCCTGTCTCAGCCACCCAAGCGCGGGGATTACAAGCGTGTGCCACCACGCCCGGCTTGATTTCTTATTTTTTTATAAGTAAAATACATTACATAGCCAGGCATGGTGGCGCACGCTTGTAATCCTAGTACTTGGGGGTCTGAGACAGAAGGTTTGCAGATTCGAGACCAGCCTCAGCTACTTAGTGAGACCCTCCACAACTCAGCAAGACCCTATTTCAAAATAAAAAATTGGCCTGGGGGTGCAGCTCAGAGGTATAATGCCCCTGGGTTCAATCCCCAGTGCCACCAAAAAAGAGGTTTTTTTTGTGGTACTGGGAGTGGAACTCAGGAGCTTTCCTACCTCTGGGCTATACTCCCAGACCTATTTTTTTTATATTTTATTTGGAAACAGGGCCTCACTGAGTTGCTGAGAGCTTCACTAAGTAGCTAAAGCTACCTTTGAACATGTGCGATCCTCCTGTCTCAGCCTCCCAAGCACTGGGATTACAAGCGTGCGTTACCATGCCCAGCTCAAAAAAGAGTTTTTTTTTTTTTTTAAAAACTAAAAGGTGCTGGGCATGGTGACGCATGCTTGTAATCCCAGTACTTGGGAGGCTGAGACAGGAGGATCGTGGTTCGTGGGTGGACAGCCTCAGCTACTTAGTGAGGCTCTTTGCAATGCAGTGAGACCCTGTTTCAAAATAAAGAATAAAAAATAGGGCTGGGGGTGTAGCTTGGAGGTAGAATGCCCCTGGGTTCCATCCCCAGTACTGCAATAAATAAATAAATAAATAAATAAATAAATAAATAAATAATAAATAAGTCAGTCAGTCTAGATCTCCTCTCAATTACTTCCAGCAGAGCATCCTGCTATACTTACCAGCAGCTCTCGACAGGCGCTGCACAAAGTTACCTTCCTGAGCTGACTTCAGGCCACAGCATCCAGGTCCCTCTTTTGTGGTCAGTGATGAGTACAGCAATAGGGACATATGTCAGCCTCAAGAAGGGGACACATACGTAGCCAAGGCTGCTTCTCCCGTGGTGTTTCATCTCTTAACACTTAGTATTGTGATATTTATTGATTCCCATAAAGGCCAAAGTATTTCTGATACTATAAGATACGAGAATACAAAGGTAAGAGGAAAAAATGATCAGAGGACAGTCAGAACTAGAAGATCCTAAGTGTGTGTGTGTGTGTGTGTGTGTTGCTGAGGATGGAACCCAGGGGCATTCAACTTCCAAGCTACACATAGCCCTATTTTATTTTTTATTTTGAAACAGGGTCCCACTTAGTTGCTGAGGGTCTTCCTAAGTTGCTGAGTCTGGCTATGAACCTGTGATCTTCTTGTCTCAGCCTTCCAAGTACTGGTATTTCAGGTGTGCACCACCATGCCTGGCTTAAGGACTTTTTAAAAAAATTTCCTGATCATATCCAAAGGCTACTTACTTGATCCAAATTTATGTAAATATATAAATACTTAAAATTTATATATAACAAATTATGTATACAATTTTATGTAACCTTAATATCACCATAAGTTTATAATGTTAACACAGTTATCTTTCCTTTTTTTATAGTACTGGGGATTTATTCTACCTCTGCATTACACCCCCAACCCTATTTATTTTTTATTTTGAGACAGGGTCTCACTGAGTTTCAGAGGGTCTCACTAAGTTGCTGAGGCTGGCCACAAACCCATGATCTTTCCCAAGTACTGGGATTACAGGTGTGCACCACCACACCCCGCTGGAGGGTAACTCCTAGAGTTCCAACCAAAGAAAAATAATCCTCCCTCATTTTACACGGAAGTTGTATTTCTGAAAAGTTCAGTGTATATGAAATCCATGCAAACATTATTTTGTACATAAAAATAGACTTTAGGCTCTTATTACTATAATCAGATTTTTCACTTGCCAGTCCAAGGAGAAATTCAGAAATTGTGAAAAGGTCGGACATGGTGGTGCATGCTTGAAATCCAGTACTTGGGAGGCTGAGACAGGAGGATCACAGATTCGAGGACAGTCTCAGCTAATAGTGAGACTTTCAACCAGAGTGAAACCCTGTTTCAAAATAAAAATAAAATATGTCTGGGAGTATAGCTCAGAGGTAGAATGCCCCTGGGTTTAATCCCTAGTACTCCAAAAAACAATTTTGTGAAAACAGGATAATCTATGGTTGTGTGGGGCTGTCTGCACACCCCCACCCACAGTATGCAGCTCCATCTTTGCAACAGGCATTGATCCCCACCCCACCACACATAGCTTAAGACTTCTTCCACCTCAGCCCAAGACCTGGTACTGGCTGCTTATGCCAGGTATTAAGGATTTGCTGGACTGACTCTACAGTAAGGAAATTCATTTAGTAGCTGGCGCAGTGGTGTGTGCCTGTAGTCCCAGCTGAAGTGGAAGGATTGCTTGAACCAGAAGTTCCAGACCAGCCTAGGCAACATAGTGAGACCCTATCTCAAGAAGGAAGGAAAGACAGGAAATATAAGGAAAGAAAATGAGTCTTGTGAGTGGCTATTTTATAAACCTCAAATTATTTACCTTAACCTTTATTTTTATAAACGTGGTATTAATAGAGAAGCCTATGTAAACATTTAGGAGTTATGAAGTTTGGGAGAGCCAGGTATGATGATGCATCCTTGTAGTCCCAGTACTTGGGAGGCTGAGACAGGAGGATCACAGGTTTGAGGACAGCCTAAGCAAAGTAGAAAGATTCTCTGGAACCTAGAGGGATCCTTGTTTCTAAACACAAGTTTAAAAAAAAAAAAAAGCTAGGGATAGAGCTCTCAGGTAGAATGCCCCTGGGTTCAATCCCCAGTCCCCCCCCAAAAAATTGGGAGTGAGTTGTCATTTACATCAGGGCCATGGAGCAGGAGTTCCTCCGTCAGTTGGTGTAGGTGCTCAGTTTCACCAGCCCCTCCAGCTTGGGCCCTGGTGGCTAGGCTCGTCGTACGTCCTGTCTCCTCAGGGACAGTGGGCAGTTGCAGGACCTGGCAGGTTGGTCATGGTGTGCACTTGGCGTGGGGCAAAGTTGCCGTGGGACCTCCAGTGGTTAAGGACTGGATCAGCACTCATCCTGGGGCCCAGGCATCTTTGAGGAAGATAGCAAATCCATGCTGTGTTGGCTCTGTGCTGCAGCAGCTTGGGACTGTGAGTTTTCTTTCCTTTTTCTCCTCTGTTTTTCTTTCTCTCTTCTCCCCTTCCTCCCTTTCTCCCCTCACCCCTTCCAGTGTAGACCCAAGGTCTTGCTTATGCTGGGCAAATGTTTTACCACTGAGCTATATCCCCATCCCCAATGAATGTTTTAGTTTGTTTATCTTTTGGAACTGGAGGTTAAACCAAGGGGCAGTCTACCTCTGATCTATACTCAGCCTAGTTTTATATTTTATGTATTTGTGTATTTATTTATTTTTATTTATTTATTTGTGGTGCTGGGGATGGAACCCAGGGGCATTCTACCTCCGATGTACACCCCCAGTCCTATTTTTTTCTTTATTTTGAAACAGGGTCTCACTGAGTTGCAAAGGACCTCACTAAGTAGCTGAGGCTGGATGCGAACCTGCAATCCTCCTATCCCAGTCTTTCAAATGCTGGGATTACTGCTGGGATTACAGGCATGCACCACCACGCTCATTCATATTTTAATTTGAAACAGGATTTCTCTTAAATTGCGAGGGCTTTGCTAAATTGCTGAGGCTAACCTTGAACCTTTAGTTCTCCTGTCTCAGCCTCCCAAATACTGGAATTATAGGCATGTGCCACCATGCCCAGCCCTATTTTTTTTTTTTTTTTTTGTGTGTGTGTGTGTGTGTGTGTGTGTGTGTGTGTGTGTTGCTAAGGATTGAAACCAGGGGCATTCTACCTCTGAGCTACACCCCCCCAGCTCTATTTTAGTTTTTATTTTGAAACTGGGTCTAAGTTGTGGAAGACCTTGCTAAAATTGCTGGGGCTGGCTGTAAGCATGCAATCCTCTTGTCTCAGCCTCCCAAGTACTGGGATTACAAGTGTGTGCCACCACTCTCAGCTCTATTTTATTTTAGTTAGTTAATTAATTTTGTGGTACTGGGGATTGAACCCAGGAGCGTTCTACCTTCAAGCTACACCCCCAGCCCTATTTTTTTTTTTTTATTCTTTTATCTTAAACAGGATCTTATTAAGTTGTGGAGGGCCTAAGTAGCTAAGGCTGGCCATGAACCTGTGATCCTCCAGTTTCAGCTTCCCAAGTACTGGGAATTCAAGCATGGGCCACCATGCCCAGCTTTTATTTTTCATTTTGAAACAAAGTATTGCTAAATTGCTGAGGGGTTCACTAAGTAGGTGAGGGTGGCCTTGAACCTAAGAACTTCCTATCTCAGTCGCCTGAGTACTGGGATTCCAGGTATACTCCACTGCACCTAGACCTGTGAATGCTTTAATGGTGAAAGTGATCATGGAAACAATTTTTGGCAAAGAGTTGGTGGGTGCAGTAAACTCCAGAGAGTACCCACCTCTCTCCTGTGCACCCTTGCCTCGGTGATGGCAGGCGGCTGGTGGGGTGAGCTCGCTGCCGCCTCAGCCTCGCCTCTCGCCGGGGAGGCTGGTGGGCCTGTAGTCATGGGCTGCCCTCCCTCTGTCTTGCAGTGTTCGTGGGCTATCTGTGCATTGTGCTGCTCATGCTGCTGCTGCTCATCTTCTGGATTGCGCCGGCCCACGGGCCCACCAACATCATGGTCTACATAAGCATCTGCTCCCTGCTGGGGAGTTTCACCGTGCCTTCCACCAAGGGCATTGGACTGGCAGCCCAAGACATCTTGCACAACAACCCGTCCAGTCAGAGAGCCCTGTGCCTGTGCCTGGTGCTCCTGGCCGTGCTGGGCTGCAGCATCATCGTCCAGTTCAGGTACATCAACAAGGCTCTGGAGTGCTTCGACTCCTCCGTGTTTGGGGCCATCTACTACGTGGTGTTCACCACGCTGGTCCTGCTGGCCTCGGCCATTCTCTTTCGGGAGTGGAGCAACGTGGGAGTGGTGGACTTCTTAGGCATGGCCTGTGGCTTCACGACGGTCTCTGTGGGCATCGTCCTTATTCAGGTGTTCAAAGAGTTCAATTTCAACCTTGGGGAAATGAACAAATCGAATATGAAAACAGACTAGAGTGCAGCCAAGGGTGGGGGGCTTGAGGAACAGCCTTGGATATGGCCTCTGCTCCTGACCGGATGTGAAGTAGAGGATACCCTTGGTCCCTGTGTGAGAGCTGCCCAAGTACTGATGGGCCGTCCAGTGGACACCAGAGCGTCTGGCTTGGCACCAGCGCCCAGCCCTCTGCAGCCCCAGCCTCCCTGTGGTGGCCTGGGGGGTATCTGTCTCTGGTGAGATGAATCTTATTTTCATTTTCATTAACCTGGAAGCTTTCATGACTCTCCTTTCCTTTTAAAACATTTCAACATGGTTTAATGAGAAAATAAAGATGGGCTCTTTCTGGTTAGTCTTCACAGGAGAGTAGATGCTCTTAATTAGATTACTTTGGAAACGGGAAAAATTATCGTCTTGAAATCTGGTTCTGTACAGTAAATGTGACTGTAATTGTGTTAGTTTGCACTAAGCATGTATAACATTCAAGTACCTCAGTCGAACAAGAGGTGTACACCTTGAATCGTTTTTAATTCTCTGACAAATTGGCTCTGCCACACCCACTGGAGACTTTTCAGTAGTGACTGGAGAGAGGAGAGTAAGTGCTCATGACACAGTGCTCCCTTGGCAGGACACCTCTCAGCAGCGCCAACCAATTCCAGTGCCTTTACCACTTACTCACTTAATCTGACTATTACAGTGTGTGTGTTCTCGAGATTAGAATAATGCCACTTCCTTGGTTACACCTTAACATCTCAATGTTGAAATTATAAATAATTGTAAAGCAGTTAAAAATAATTGTATTTAAAAGTTAAAGTATTTTCTTTCAAAAATAATAATAATAATAATTGTATACTCACTGGAAGATAGTCAAAACTAAAAACATATTAGAGCAAATCAACCCATTTAGCATGTACTTATTGTCCAAGTAAAGACAACTGATTCAGTCGTGTGAGGTATTTTATTTGCATTCAATTTACGTTACTGGGATTCAGTATCAAGTGTGCCCACATTCTCTTTCAACTGGCGATTGTGGGCATTCGGAAGAAACACACTATTTAACTTGATAATAAGATCTTTGAATGAGAAAATCACTGTTTAATGACATAGATACTGAGTATCCTTCAATGTAGAATCAAGTTAAGGGAAATAGTTTAGTGTAGAATGGTTTCTACAAATTAGAACACACAGAGTTTTCAAAGGAATTTCTAGAAAAGATGAAAATAATGTGGCTGTCTCATTGTTTGAGATGGTAGAAAATCCTCAAATTGCTCATCCAACCTCTCATTGAACTTTAGGAATGTGCAAGCTTCTGGGTTTGATCCCCACAACTAAAAATAAAGCAAAGCAAAACAAATTCCTCAATAAAAAACACCAATTAATTGTGCTAGTATTTGGATCAAAGAGATAATTCTTCCGTCCATAGCAACCTTCTGTGTATATTAATTTGAGCAAAACATGAAGTAACACACAATTTTCATCATGATATTGTATAATTTACATGTAGTGATTTATCCAAACAGGGAACTATAGTAAATTGAAAGATGAAGTTGAATAAAGTGGATTAGGTGAAGTAGAACATGAATTGTTTTTTTGTGGTACTGAGGATGGAACCCATGGCCTTCTATCTCCCAGCTATACCCCCAGCCCTAATTTTTATTCTTTATTTTGAAACAGGGTCTCACTAAGTTGCAGAAGACCTAAGTAGCTGAGGCTGTCTGCAAACAAAAATCCTCCCAAATACAGGGATTAGAAGGGTAGGCCACCATGCCCAGCTATAATATGAAATTTAATAATATCCAGTTAAAGTTACTAAAAAGCCAGGCATGGTGGCACGGGCCTGTAATCCCTGGGAGGCTGAGACAGGAGGACCTCAGATTTGAAGCCAGCCTCAGCAACTTAGTGCAGCCCTTAGCAACTTAGAGACCCTGTTTCAAAATAAAAAATAAAATAGGGATGGGGGTGTAGCTCAGTGGTAGAAAGCTCCTGGGTTTAATCCCCAGTACCACAAAAAAGTAAAAATATAAAAGAAATAGGGCAAGGGGGTACCTCAGAGGTAGACTCTTGGATTCAATCCCTAGTACCCTCTTCAAAGTTACAAAGAAAAAATGTTTTTCAAGGCCATAAAAGAACCTTCTTTCCTTCCTTCCTTTCTTTTTTGTAGTGCTTGGAAAAGGTTCTTTAAATTTTGGAGATTACATAAAATGAGGCTAGTTAACTGGGCGTGATGGCGCACGCTTCTAATCCCAGCATTTGGGAGGTTGAATGAAAAATGAGGCTAGAGGTATAGCTCGGAGGTAGAATGCCCCTGGGTTCAATCCCCAGTACTGAAAAGAAAAAAAAAAAAAGAGGCTAGTTGAACATGAAAGAAAAAATAGGCCTTTCTGAATTAAAAGTATATGTGCTGACCTTAGTCTGTCAGTGACTTGTGAAGAGCAACAACAAAGTCATTTAAAATAAAAAATAATCCTATAGTAACTGGTAGTTAATAAATGCTCCAAAGGTTCGTTCCTCTTATCAGCTCTTGAAGGCTAGTGTTTTTGGCATCAGTATTTTTAGGAATCAGGCCTTCATTTATTGAACTGAACATAACTGAAAATGTTATGTCGCAGGATCAGTATACTTTCTGGTTTAAAAATAGAATCCTAAGTAAGGAGTTTGAGAAAAAAAAATACATGTGGCTTTTCAAGAATCATGAGAAAGTTCATGGTGTGGAAATTAATGATGTTTATTTTGCTAAAGCTTACATGTGAAGATTAGTTTAAATGCATCCACTGATGTACTAAGTTAGACTTTGACAATTATGCCATGTATATTCAGAGGTGATAATTCTTGATCTTCCCCCTATGTTTTTAGAGTAAAACCAAATCTCAGTATCAATGGCTCTGAAAGTACCTGGTTAGATCCTGCAGGTTTCCATCTGTTCAGCAGGCTTCCTCAGTGGGTTCCCAGCTTATGTTCTAATGGGAAGAGGAACACGTCCTTCGTTGTTTTTTCAAATGTGTGACAGTAGCTTTTAATAATTTATATGAGTAGTGTTTAAAGATCTAACTTTCAGGTTTAACATTGAGAATATAAGTTCAGATTTATACTATTATTTTACAAATTCACTTCCATAATTTATTTTGGAATGCAAAGAAAACAAAAGGCCCCAGAGTGAGACCTTATGGGAGCATAAGTGGGATGGACCCAGGAGCAAATGCACACAAAGCTTTCTTTAGGCTTTATTCTTTAGCGTCCATGTCTGATAAAACAGGAAAAATAACTACTGTAAAGCTGTTTTCCTCGATCCCAGTTTCTAGAATTGCTTTTCTTGAGGGGAATGGGGGACTGAGCCCAGGGAAATCCTACCTCCAGGCTACACACCCAGCCCTTTTTTAAATTTTGAAACAAGATCTCACCACCTTGCTGAGGGTTCACTAAATTGCCGAGACTGGTCTTGATCTCCCGTGATCTTCCCATCTCAGCTTCCTAAGTATTAGGATGAAGGCATGCCTGCCACCACCGCCGGCTCGCAGAATGACTTTTTGTAGAATACTTAAAGAGGCTATTTATCTACTCTCCTGCTTGGACAATGCCTTTTCTTGAATCTTTACATTTAAAAAACCACTCCCTGTTCTGCTCACGGATCAACTGTATAAGACCAGCTAACGATTCTCACCTAGACCTAGTCCCAGGAGCCTCCTGGAGCACTGTGCTGTCTGCATGACCCCAGTGTCTCTCTGTGGAGAGGAGGTGCTGGGGCCTTCGGGAGGAGTCTGGTTTTCTGGTAGCTCTGTTCATCATTCAGACTGTCATTACAGTCTCTGCATAGTAAGATGTCAGTGAAATATATTTTGCTGCTCCTTGTTCAGCAATAAGAAATATTCTCCCAATTCCTAATTTTCAAGCCAGCTTGTAAGACTCAGTTTTATTTCCAGAAGTTCACCCCAACAGTAATTGTTAGTCTTTGTTCTCTGGGCTATATGTCTCTGCTGATGAGAGAATTCAAATGTGTAGTCACTAGTTCTCTTCTTTATTTTTGACAGCTCAGTTCCTGGCAAATACTAGGCTCAACTTTTAGAGGGAAGTCTCGAGTCTTCTGTAGAGACTCTGATGCAGGAGGGTCTCCAAGGGTGGGCACTCAGTTCATGGAAGTAGGTGTGGGCCATACAGGTACAGCCCAGTACCCTGCTACACAATTCCTTTTCTTTTTTTTTAACGGTGCTGGGGATTGGACCCAGGGCCTGCCATGTGCGTGCTAAGTGCTCCATCACTAAGATGCAGCCCAGCCCTGCTGTGTATTTCATGTTGGGAGGCCCTAACTCTCCTCTCCAAGCTGCTCTACTTATCCATGAGAGGTGAGAGCAGAGAGGACCTCCATTTACTCACAGAGCCATGCCCAGTGCTCTTCTCTGATGCCTGCAAGGTCCTGTTGAGGTCTCCTGTGACCCAGCAAGACTGGATTAGCTTCTGTGGCCTGGGAGTTCTTCCTCTCAGTGTGTCTGACAGCAAGGAGGCTGTTTAAGTCACCAGGCAGGGCTGGATGGAATCTTGGTATTCTGCCTTCTCAGGGACCAAAGTGAACCTTTCTTCCTTAATGCTGACCTTCCTTCTCGTGATGTGTCCATGCTCATTTTTTGTCTGTTTTACTCATCTTCATAGCTGTTAATTTGCATTAATGTGAGTTGGCAAAAAAAAAAGAACGATCTGTGTACCAAGCAATTTCTCATACAAATACCTCAGTTTTTTGTATTGTTCATTCCCACTTCAGTGTTTCTGGTCATTGGTCATGAATGTTAAAGGGAAGCCCCTTAGCTCATAGATAATTTTTTACAGCTGGCCAGATTTTTTTTTTTTTTTGAGTACTAGGATGGAATCCAGGGGCACTCTCCACTGACCACATCGTCAGCCCTTTTTATTTTTTATTTAAGACGGTCTTGCTAAGTTGCAGAGGCTGGCCTCGAACTTTTGATACTTCTGCCTCAGCCTCCTCAGTTGCTAGGATTACAGGTGTGCACCATTGTGCCTGGCCTGACTGGATTCTTATACCTCCATAGTATACTTGACAAGATTAAAATTACAGGAACAGGAATGAGAATTTGGCCCAGTACCACTACTTGTTTATTCTCATGCACATTTCTCATATGCTACTAAGTGCAACAAAATAATTATATTTTAAGAAAATGTAAGCCAGGCGTGGTGGCGCACGCTTGTAATCCCCGAAACAGGAGGATCATACAGGTTCGAAGCCAGCCTCAGCTACTTAGTGAGGCTCTCAGCAACTTAGTGATACCCTGTTTCCAAATAAAAAATATAAAATGGGTCTGGGAGTATAGCCCAGAGCTAGAAAGCCTCTGGGTTCCACCCCTAGAGCCACCCCCCCCCAAAAAAAAGAAAATGTAACTGCTATTACATCAAAAAGTTGTCTAATAAAAAGTTGATATTCAGTAGAACAAAGATCATGTAAATATCTATCCCAAATGTACCCAAAGCAATGAAAAAGCAGTCTAAAGCCCAGAGAGCTAGGGAGAGGGATTTCTTTCTTTTTTCTATTTTCCCCGATTAGTGCAAATACAGGTGGGCCGCTTAACCTTTCTGTGCCTCCGTTTTTCTACCTCTGAAGGGGAGGGACGGTTCTCTATCATACTTTCAGCAGTGTTCTGATGGTCTCCGATGAGAGCACCGTGCTCAGAACTGCTCTGGAAGGTACATGGTGGAACTCCGCCGGCACTGGCTGTGGACTTTGCACAGGATGGTGCTGTAGAGCGTGCAGCTCTGAACACCAGGAAAGTCAAGGAAGCACCGGGTGTATAGTTTGCATGATTCTGTGAAGGTTTATTTTTCCTGTTTTTGTTTTAAAAGTAAGGGTTTTACATTTTCTATTGTAAAATATGGAAATGACACAGGGCATTTCGGAAAACCGTATTGTGGGATTACGTGCTGGTGGTGTGGTGAGCTCTTCTGCAGTTCAGAGCCTGGGTCTCTTGCTCTGCAGAGCATTTAAGAATCTGTGGGGCCCATCAAATATGTAATGAATGAGGCTAAACCTCCTGCTTCCCAGCAGCTCAGCCTGTCGATGAACCGGCACCAGGTGGATGAATGTCAAGCACTGGCCAGCTCCTAGTGCCAAAGGGTCACATCAAAAAATTCAGAGTGTTTTTTATTTGTCATAGTATAATTTGCCCCCGTCAGTATTTTTATACTTTACAAAAATTTAAGGCTGTTGTGTTTCAGTAGCATTTCTGAGTGTTTTTGCCTTCTTAAAGGATAACTATCATTTCCTTGTAATGGAATATAATCAAGAAAGGAGGAAGAAGCTTAGGTAAAAAAAAAGTCAAATGTTTATTGGTTACACAAAAGTTTTTTCATGTCAACGTATCAGGGGAGCTTCCAACTAGCATACATACACACATTAATTAATCACTAAGACTTGCTTATATTTTGCTTTTTAGAAGTAGTCATAGCATGTTGTTATTGCCTTATGTAAATAGAAAAGGCTATTAAGTTTTCCAATACTATTTATCAGTCTGTATGTGTTTTAAAATAAAATAACTTATTTCTAGTGGAACCCTTGGTTTTTCCCTTTGCTTGGAATTCTTGTGTAGTTTCAGGTTCCAGAGCATCCTGTTCCTCACATTTTTACTGTTATGTCTGCATAGGGTGCAACTCTAAAACACTCTAAGGACTGACCTGATCCAATGAAATGGTGGTACTACAGAAACCATCTAACGTGTTAATACTTTTTTCTTATTTTGAGTTACATAACACACACACACAAAGCCAAGCGTGGAGGTGCATGCTTGTAATCCTAGTACTTGGGGGAGGCTGAGACAGGAGGATCACAGGTTTGAGGACAGCCTCAGCAAGTGGTAAGATTCCTATCAATTGGGCCGGGCGTGGTGGGCACGCTTGTAATCCTAGTACTTGGGGGAGGCTGAGACAGGAGGATCGCACAGGTTCAAAGCCAGCCTTGGCTACTTAGTGAGGCTCTCAGCAACTTAGTGAGACCCTGTTTCCAAATAAAATATAAAAAAGGTTTGGGAGTATAGCCCAGAGGTAGAAAGCCCCTGGGTTCGTTCTACTCCCAGTACCACCAAAAAAAAAAAAAAAAAAAAAAAATTCCTATCCTATCAACCTATCAAGGCCCTGTTTCCAAATAAATAAAATTGGTCTGGGGGTGTAGCTTGGAGGTAGAATGCCTCTGGGTTCAATTCTTAGCACCCCCACACACACTGTGTGTGTGTGTGTGTGTGTGTGTGTGTGTGTGTGTGTGTGTTGCTGGGGATTGAACCCAGGGGCATTCTACCTCCAAGCTATATTTCCATCCCTATTTTATTTTATTTTATTTTATTGTACTACTGGGTATGGAACCCAGGGACATTCTATGTCTCAGCTACACTCCCAGTCCTATTTTATTTTTATATATTTATATATTTATTTATTTATTTATTGGTGGTCCTGGGGGTGGAACCCAGGGGCTTTCTACCTCTGGGCTATACTCCCAGACCTTTTTTTATATTTTATTTGGAAACAGGGTCTCACTAAGTTGCTGAGAGCCTCACTAAGTAGCTGAGGCTGGCTTCGAACCTGTGCGATCCTCCTGTCTCAGCCTCCCAAGCGCTGGGATTACAAGCGTGCGCCACCACCCCTGGCTTTTATTTTTATTTTAAAACAGTGTGTTGCTAGGTTGATGAGAGTCTCACTACTTGCTGAGGCTATCTTTGGACCTGCAATCCTCCTGTCTCAGCTTCCCAAGTACTGGGATTATAACTGTGTATCACCACATTCTGCTCCTGTTTATATATATATATATATATATATATATATATATATATATATGTGTGTGTGTGTGTGTGTGTGTGTGTGTGTGTGTGTGTGTGTATGTATATGTATGTATATGTATGTATGTATATTTTTTGGTGGTACTGGGGGTAGAACCCAGAGGCTTTCTACCTCTGGGCTATACTCCCACACCTATTTTATATTTTATTTGGAAACAGGGTCTCACTAAGTTGCTGAGAGCCTCACTAAGTAGCTGAGGCTGGCTTCGAACCTGTGTGATCCTCCTGTCCCAGCCTCCCAAGCGCAGGAATCACAAGCGTGCACCACCATGCCCGGCTCCTGTTTTATTATTTTGAAACAGGGTCTTGTTAAACTGGTGAGGCTGGCTTAACCTGCGATCCTCCTGTCTCAGCCTCCCAAGTAGTAGGATTACAGGCATATACCACCATGCCAGGCTCATTTTATATTTTAAATCCATAGAAAATTTGAGAATCATAAAACATTTTAGTTCCCTAAGCATCATCAGAAATCTTACCATTAATCTTTATTATTATTTTATTTGGTACTGGAGATTAACCCAGGGGTGTTCTACCTCAGAGCTACACCTCCAGCCCCAACCCTTTAAAAAAAAAAACGTGAAACAGGGTCTTGCTTAGGTTAAGTTGCTAAGGGCCTCACTAAATTGTTGAGGCTGGCCTTAAACCTACAATTCTCCTTCTCAGCCTCCAAAGAACTGGGAGCTGGGGTTGGAACTGGACCATGGTGAACAGGATAGGAGATATATGATTCAAGGAAGAAACAAAGTCAGAGTTGACCAGAGGGCTGGGCGTGGTGGCACAGGCTTGTCATCCCAGCATTTGGGAGGCTGAGAGAGGAGGATCATGGCTCATGGACAACCTAAGCTACTTAGTGAGGCCCTTTACAACTCAGTGAGACCCTGTTTAAAAATAAGAATAAAGCCGGGCATGGTGGCGCATACTTGTAATCCCCGCGCTTGGGAGGCTGAGATAGAGGATCGCACAGGTTTGAAGCCAGCCTCAGCTACTTAGTGAGGCTCTCAGCAACTTAGCGAGACCCTTTTTCCAAATAAAATATAAAATAGGTCTGGGAGTATAGCCTGGAGGTAGAAAGCCTCTGGGTTCCACCCCCAGTACCACACACACACACACACAAAAAAAGACAATTACATGATACTAATGTTTTAAAATGCCAGAGGGAGCTGGACCAGGTGGTACCTGCCTGTAATCCCAGTACTCAGGAAGCTGAGATAACAGGATTGCAGATTCAAAGTCAGCCTCAGCAAGTTAGCAAGACCCTGTTTGAAAATAAAAGAATAAAATAGGTCTGGGGTGTATGTTGGAGGTAGGATACCCCTGGGTTTAATCCCCAAGACCACAAGCAAAAATAAGCATGCCAAGAGGGTTTTGGGGCTATAGCTCAGTGGTAGACACTTGCCTAGCATACATGAGGCCTAGAGTTCAACTTCCAGCAATGACAAAAATAAATAAAATGCCATTAAATGCCTGTGGCATATCGAAAGATCAAAGTGTGGTAAAAGGAAAAAAAAGATTGTTTACTATACTGCTGTATGCTTCTATGATAACAAAAACCAAAACATGTGAGAAATTGGGGAACAACTTTTACATAACAAAATTTGATTTAGCCAGGTGTGGTGGTGCATGCCTGTAATCCCAGTATTTGGGAGGCTGAGACAGGAGGATTGAAGGCTCAAAGGCAGCCTCAGCAATGTAGTGAGACTCTCAGCAACCTAGCAAGACTCTGTTTCAATACAAAAAATAAAAAGGTATGGGGTGCAGTTTGAAGACAGAATGCCCCTGGGTTCAATCCACAGTATTAAAAACAAACACTGATTTCCTAACACATGTTTATTATTATTGTTATTTATTTTTTGCAGTACTAAGGATGAAACCCAGGGGCATTCTACCTCTGAGCTACACTCCCAGCCCTATTTTTTTATCTTTATTTTGAAACATGGTCTCACTGAGGTGCAAAGGGCCTAAGTAGTTGAGACTGTCCACAAACTGCGATCTTCTTGTCTCAGCCTCTTAAATGCTGGGATTACAAGCATGTGCCACTATCTCAAGCTTAACGCATGATTTTTGTATGTGTTTATGGTACTGGAGATTGAACTCTGGGGTGTTCTACTTTGTAGCTACACCTCAGCCCTATTTTTTGAGAGAAAAGAGATGCTAACTGAGTTATGGTAGGCCTCATTAAATTCCTGAGGCTGGCCTTGAACTTGTGATCCCCTTGCCTCAGCCTCCCAAGTACTGGGATTAAAGGCATTCACCACCACATCTATCTCTGACGCATGATTTGTGTGTGTGTGTGTGTGTGTGTGTGTGGCTGAGGATTGAATCCAAGGACCTTCTACCACTGAGCTGCACCCTAGCTCTGTTTTATTTTTTACTTGGAAACAAGGTCTTGCTACGTTGCTGAGGCAGACTTTGGACCTGCAGTTCTATTTCAGCCTCCCAAATACTGGGATTTCAGGTGTGCATCACCACATCTGGCCCTAACACGATTTTTAAAAACACTATTTTAATAACTCTAGCTGATTTTAACAGCTTTATTAAAGTACAGCTGGCATATAAGCTGTGTGTGTACTGTACAGTCAGTCAGTCTGACACACGTCATGTGAAAGCATCGCCCTGAGCACGTCTGCACATGTCCATCACCCAAAGTTTCTCTTTGACCCACTGTACTGTTTCTTTTCTTTTTTTCTTTTTGTAGTACAGGGGAGTGAATCCAGGAACATTCTAACCTCTGAGCTACACCCCAGCCCGATTTTATTCTTTATTTTGAAACTGGGTCTCACTGAGTTGCACAGGGCCTCACTAAGTAGCTGACGCTGGCCGTGAACCGCGATCCTCTGGTCTCAGCCTCCCAAATGCTGGGATTATAAGCGTGCGCCACCACGCCCGGCTTCCAGACCTATTTTATTAGAAACAGGGTCTCACTAAGTTGCTGAGAGCCTCACTAAGTAGCTGAGGCTGGCTTCGAACCTGTGCAATCCTCCTGTCTCAGCCTCCCAAGCGCAGGGATTAGGAGCGTGCGCCACCACGCCCGGCTTTTATTCTTTATTTTGAAACAGGGTCTCACTAAGTAGCTGAAGCTGACTGTGAACCTGCAATTTTCCTGTCTCAGACTCCCAAGTATTGGGATTACAAGCAGTGTGCTACCCCACCAGGCTAGTATATACTTTTGGTCTGGTTCCTTTCACTTAGCATAATTATTTTGAAACTCAGCCATGATATAGCATGTATCAATTCACTCCATTAAACTGTTGAGAGGTAAACCCGGTTTGGTGGCCCACACTTGTAATCCCAGCATTTGGGAGGCTGAGACAGAATGATCGCAGTTCTCAGTTTGAAGACAGCCTTATCTACTACTTAGGCCCTTTGCGAATCGGCAGGCCCCTGTTTCAAAATAAAAAATAGGGCTGGGGGTATAGCTCGGAGGTAGAATATACCTGGGTGTCATCCCCAATACCAGAAAAAAAATTGTTGAGTCTATTAGGTGGGTATGCCAACAGTGTGCTTATCCTTTCACACTGGAGCATTTGGGTTATTTCCAGTTTTCTCAATATCACAAATCGAGCTGCTATGGAAGGTCATTTACTAGTCTTTTCATGTATACATATTTCATTTGAGTAAATACTTGGGAACAGAACTCTCAGGTCACAAGGTTATAATAGAATACACTTATTTAACTTTCAAAGAAACTGTCAACCTGTTTTCCAAGGAAGTTGTGCCATTTTACAATGCCATCTTCGTTATATGAGAAAAATTAGGCTTTATTTGTTTACTTTGTACTGGGAACTGAATCCAGGGCCCTTCTAACCTGTAAGCTACAACTCCAGCCTCCTTTTTTATTTTGAAACAGGTCCTCGCCAAATTGCTAGGGCTGGCCTTGAACCTGTGATCCCCTTCTCAGCCTCCCAAGTACTGGGATTACAGGCGTGCACCACCACGCCGGGCTCTTCCCTACTTCTTACTAACGAGCTTCTTTGCCTTTCTTGGACAGATGGCGGGTCCGAGGGAATTTCTTCTTTCCAGAAGCCTAGGCAGGATTGCTTAACAGGTTTCCTAAGCACTTCGTGAAAACTGTCTCTCTGCTCCCAGCGCCGCGAAGCGGGTCCTTATCCAATCACAAAACCACCCACAAACCTTTTTTGTGTGTGGTACTGGAGGTGGAACCCAGGGGCTTTTCTACCTCGGGCTACACTCCCTTAACTTTTTTTTTTTTTTAAGATTTAAAGTTTATTAGAAAGATAGAAATACAGAGAATAGAAATACAGCCCCATGCCAAAATGGCATGAGGGGGTGACTCGAAATGAATACACCCGTCCCTGAACTATTTTTACTTTATTTGGAAACAGGGTCTCACTAAGTTGCCGAGAGCCTAAGTAAAATTGCTAGGGCTGGCTTGGAACCCGTGCGACCCTCCGGTCTCGGCCTCCCAGGCGCGGGGATTACAAGCGTGCGCCACCACGCCCGGCGTACCCACGAGCTTTTGCACACCGCGAACTTTCACCTGCTTGGGGCTGTGGTCGGCGGCTCTGGCGACTGAGGGCCCGGGGGCAGAGGCCGCCCGGCACCGAGTCCCTCCGGGCCGGCCGACGCCCTTCGCCGAGTCCGGGCCGCGGGCTGGCCGGCACGCCGCCTCGAAGGCTCGGGCACACGCTCGGCTCCTCTGGCGCTGCGCCTTGCAAGTGAGGGCCGCAGGGCACCGGCCTTGGGCCCCTGGGCCCGCCGGCTTCCCGCCCCTCGGAGCCGGAGCGCGCGGGGCGTGCCGGGAGCGCGGGCGGCCGTGGGCGTGCCGCGGCGTGGGCGTGGCCTGCAGCGCGGCCGTGCGCGTGCGCGCGGCGCTTGCGTCACTCGGCCGCGCCCAGCTTCTCCTCCCGGGCCGCGGGGCTGGAGGTCGTCCCGCGGAGGAGGCGGCGCGCGCCGCTGCGGCTCGGATGCGCGCACTGGTCCCCGGGCGGCGGCGCAGGCGGCGGCGGGAGCTCGGGAGGCGCGGCCTGCGCGCGGGAGTGAGCCGGGCCGCGGTCCGGGCGAGCGGGCGGCACTCTGGCCTGGCTGCCGCGGCGCCCTGGGCTTCCCGGTGCGCTGCTCGGGTGGACGGCCAGGAAGGCCGCTGGGGCAAGCCTGGCGCTGGGCCTGGTCGGTGGCGCGTGTTCATTAAGTCATTAAAATAGCTTCGTCTTGGAGGGTTTTAGAAAATAGTTTCAGATTGCTGTAACGATTTGCAGAGCTCGGTTACTTTCCTAACTTAAAAAAATCCCGGAATCTTATCTCCTTCTTCATACAGTTGTGAAGAACTCAGTATACGTGCAGTTTTGTGACGGTACCTCTAATTTTGCTAGAATGTCTGTTCATTGACTACCGGACCACATCTTAAGTTCCGCATCTAGAAATTATGTATATAGCATGTTTCCAACTATTAGGCCTTTTAAAAAATTGGAAATAGAGAGTGTAGAGATCTTTCGTTCTAGTAAGCTGTTCAATAAAGCACTGTGTTGTGCTCAGCTGAGTAGGTTTGATTTTAATTGCTAAGTAAAATGAGTACAAAGGCTAGTAACCATTCTGTCCCTTTGCTTCTTCTGTATTTTCTTCTTTCCAGGTGGAGCTCCTCTACCAGGGTTTAAAACTTTAAATGGAATAAAGGGTAGTATTTACGAGGAAATGAGAATGAATAAGCCAACTCTATTTTTCAAAACAGAGACCATATTAAGCTTACATGTAAGTTAAAGTTTTAACTCTTAACTAATGTTGCTAAGTTAGGGTTAGAGATTAGGTTCTGTAGTATTTACAGTTACTGATTGAAAAATATCGAAATGAGAGGTTGGGAAACTTCGAGCTGATTTTAGATAGTGAAGAACAGCAGAAGTAAAGATAAAGGATCTGAAGTTTTAAGGTGGTAGCAGGCAGCCTGGGGTAGAAATAGAGTTCATCCACTTACTTTCTCTGTAGTCCTCTGCATGTGATTTGCTGGGAGATTTGGTTTCTTCAACTGCAAATTAGGAATAATGATACCTTCTTCATAGAATGGGAATGATGTATTAAGTCACTGGAACAGTGCATAGGAAGATGTTAAGTGGTAGCCGTTAGTATCAGGGAGGAATAACAATAAACATTTTCATTTGTTTTCAGGATATTTCTTTTTCTGTGTGTGTGGTACTGGAGATTGAACCCAGGAGTCTTCTACCTAAAAGCTACACCACCAGATCTATTTAAAAATTTTTTTTATTTTTAGCCGGGCATGGTGGCGCTCGCTTGTAATCCCAGCATTCTGGAGGCTGAGACCGGAGGATCGCGGTTCGCAGATAGCCTCAGCTACTTAGTGAGGCCCTCCGCAACTCAGTGAGACCCGGTTTCAAAATAAAGAATAAAATTTAGGGCAGGGGGTGTAGCTCAGAGGTCAAATGCCTCTGGGTTCAATCCCCAGACCCGCAAAAATAAATAAATAAATAAATAAATTTACTTTAAAACAGGATCTTGCTAGGTTGATGAGTCACACTTCTTGTTGTGGCTGTCCTCAAACCTGCGACCTCAGGTCTCAGTCTTCCAAGTACCGGTATTTTAGGTGTGCACCACTATGCCCACCTGTTTTCATGATATTTCTGTGTGTAAAAATGATTCACTCATAAACACACAACTTTAAATATTACATTGTTGTTTCCATAGAAAGTATAATAAACTTTATCTAAACTTGAGTTATTTGGTTGGAAGATGTGATACTGAATACAAAGACATCTCTATAGAAAATATAGCGTGGTGGTGGTGGTGAAGGTGAATTGTAGATGTAGTTCAGAGGATACAAAGGAGCAGATATGTACGATAATAAGTCTAGGGATCTAAGTATAACATGAGGAATAGAGTTAATCAGGAACTTTTGTTAAATGAGTAGATTTTAGCCGTTCTTGTCATAAAGAAGCAGCTCTGTGAGATTAACAAATATGTTAATTTACATTATCAACCATTTTAGTATCTCTCTGTGACCCTAAACTTTGTAAATTTCAAATACACCCAAAATTATTTATTTACTTATTTATTTATTGTACTGGAGATTGAAACCAGGGGCATTCTGTCTCTGAGCTATACCCACCAGCCCTTTTTATTTTTTGTTTTGAAACAGTCTCACTAGGTTGTTGATAATCTCACTACATTCTGAGGCTGTCTTTGGACCTGTGGTACTCCTGGCTCAGTCGCCTGAGTAAGGGGATCACACCTGGCTCCTCAGTATAATTCATTAAAAATAATATTTTTTGCAGTGCTGGGGTGGAACCCAGTAACTAGCACATGCTAGACAATTGCTTTTACTACTGAGCTACATACTTGAGCACACCCTTTCCCTCCCCCCGAACCCTACCATTTTTGTGGTACTGGGATTGAGCCCAGGAGCATTCTACGTCTGAGCTACACCACCAGCCCAATTTTTTATTCTTTTTATTTTGAAACAGGGTCTCACTAAGTTGCAGAGCGCCTCACTATGTAGATGAGGCTGGCTGTGAACCTGGACCCTCCTGTCTCAGCTTCCCAAGTACTGGGATTAAGAGTATATGCCACCATACCTGGCTCTTTTCCCCTTTTTAAAAATTTTATTTTTAAGATGGGTTTGTTAGTTGCCCAGACTGGCTTCAAATTTGTGACTCTCCTGTCTCAGTCTTTTGAGTAGCTGGGATTACAAGTATATGCCACCATGCCTAGCTAAAATTTTATTTTTATTAACTAATTAATTAATTAATTTTTTGGTAGTGGGGATGGAACCCAGGGGCATTCTACCTCCAAACTACACCCCAACCCTATTTTTTATTCTTTATTTTGAAATAGGGTTTCACTGAATTCCAAAGGGTCTCACTAAGTAGCTGAGGCTGGCAGTGAACCACAATCCTCTTGTCTCAGCCTCCCCAATGCTGGGATGACAAATGTGCGCCACCACACCTGACTCTAAAACTTATTTTTTAAAAGAAGCCCCAACTTGTACTTGTGGAGACTGAGACACAAGGATAACAAGTTTGAAGCCATAAGACGGGGGATGTAGCGCAGAGGTATAATGCCCCTGGTTTTAATCCCAGCAAAACACACACACACCTCTACTTCTATAATGAAGAATGAAGAGCATCCTTCAGACTAGAGCATGCTGAGCTTTAAAACTATCTTTGTTTTTAGGATGATCACACAGGTTTGAAGCCAGCCTCGGCTACTTAGTGTGGCTCTCAGCAACTTGGTGAGACCCAGTTTCCAAATAAAGTATAAAATAGGTCTGGGAGTAGAAAAAGTCCCTGGGAACCCGGGCAGGGTGACGCACGTTTGTAATCCCAGCATTTGGGAGGCTGAGACAGGAGGATCATGGTTCACAGATAGCTTCAGCTACTACTTAGGCCCTTTGCAACTCAGTGAGACCCTGTTTCAAAATAAAGAATAAAAAATAGGGCTGGGGGTGTGGCTTGGAGGTAGGATGCCCCTGGGTTCCATCCCCAGTACCAAAAAAAAAAAAAAAAAAAAAAAGATAAAAAGCCCCTGGGTTCTACCCCCAGTACCACACACAAAATTTTTTTTCTTTGTTTTTAATTGTATTTGTTTTATATAAATAAATTTGAACAATTGTGTGAAATTCTATGATAGGTGTAGATGAAAATAACAATCTGATCTGGCAAAACAAAGGCACTAGAGATCTGTTCCCTCTCTGGGGCTTGTGTTTACTCTCTGGGATGTCCACTGCTCCGGCACTTGACCTGCTCTGCGGGGGCAGCCCACCCCGCGTGGCTGGCGCAGCTTCAGTACAGTGGGCTTTCTTTTCCTAGAGAACTGCACACCCTCTCATACCTTGCAGCCTCTGGACTTGCTGCTCTTTCTGCTCTCTTTTCTCATCTCTTTCAAGTCTTTGCTCGGTGTTACCTCCTTGGCAGAAATCCCTCCCTCAACTCCCCGGTTACCTTAACCTACTTTATTTTTCACTGTAGCATTTACTACTTTCCAGTGTCCTAATTTATTTTTTTGTTGTTTTTCCCTACCTCCAATAAGAGGTAAACTCCATTAGGACAGGGTTTTTGTCTGTTTGCTCACTTCTATTGCTCTGTTTCTATAATGTATATAATCAGTATGTGTTTGTTGTAATCAGTATGTGTTTGTTGGCCGAGTAAGTGAGATAGACAAGCTAGTGTTTCACAGGGAGCCATAGTGAAGGGCATATGAGGTATGTACACAAATGCCCACGACGCAGGCGTAATGCCCAGAGAGGTGCAAGTTCAAGGCTGGTGAACTGAGAACATTGTGATTACTGTAGTTTCTGGAATTCAGAGCTCTTTGAACTGGGCCCTTTTTAGCGAAGGAGGTAGAGTAAGCAGCTGAGGAGGAGGAGGGTGAGGAGAAGAGAGTGGCAGTATGCTGATCTTGGGAAGAACATAGGGTCTGCGAAGCACAGCACTTGGAAATAAAAAGGTGGATTTGCACAATTGGTGAAGGGTTTTATCACTGGCTTACAGAGTTTGGCTTCTCGTTGTAAACAGTGGATAGTCATGCTGAATTGCCGAGTTGTTTTTTGGAGCTGGGGATTGAACCCCAAGGCCTTGCCCATGCTAAGCATATGCACTGGTACCGAAGTCCTTACTCTTGAGGGTTTTTTGTTTATTTTGGTTCTGAGGATTGAACCTTGGGCATTCCACCTGAGCTATACTCCCAACCCTATTTACTTTTTTTAAACAGGGTCTCACCAGGTGGTTGAGAGTCTTGCTACTTGTTGGGGCTGTCCTGGAAGCTACAGTCCTCCTGTGTCAGCCTCCCAAGTGCTAGGATTACAGGTGTGTGCACCACACCTGGCTCTGTGTGTATGTGTTGGGGATTTGACCCAGGGACGTGTACATGCCAGGCAAGCTCATTACCACTGAGTCACATCCCCACCCTGCAACTTGTCATCATTGGTTGGAGAAACTAGTTGAAGGGAGATTTACCAGTTTTCATGTAGTTGTTTTTAAGCCTGGCGCTGCCTCATGGCTATCTTTAAGAATAAAGAATATTTCTGTTGCAGGCTGCCCCACCTATGATGACCTTCGGTTACAGAGAGGGAACTGAGTGCTGCCAGGTCTGATAATAGGAGAGCAGCTCATTCCTTGCAGGGCACTCACAGGGACGTCTTGTTTTCCAACTGTAAGTCCACATGAGATACTGTATTTCCTTAGTGTAGTGGCTGAAGCCTATAAACCTTATGTTGTATGCCCTCGCCCATCCCTGGTGGGGCACCTGGTGCCCCCCTCACCACCTCCCTGGTACCTGTCCTTGAGTGAAGAGCCAGGTGGGGGGAGAGGAGGGAGCCATGCTTTGTCACCTAGTGGAGAGCGGTTGTGGGGTGTGGGGCAGTGGTGATGCCAGTGTGGTGGCTAACACATTCTGTTGGGAGTGAAGTGGGCAGGAGAGAGGCATCTGGCTGTGGGGACTCTAAACCCTCACACATGATTGGCCCAACTGACCCCAAAAGGTCTCTCTGCTTTGTGTGTTTGAAGTTTTCCTAGTTCACAGGTAAAAATAAAAAAGAAAGGGAGAAATAGATTTTAAATACATCATGAAACTTAGCTAAATAATTGTAGAGAAAATTCATATAAGCCATGGTAAAGGCAGGAACAATTAGCTTTTGTTGACCTTAAGATAAAATGGGCTGGGCGTGGTGGCGCACGCTTGTAATCCCCGCGCTTGGGAGGCTGAGACAGGAGGATCGCACAGGTTTGAAGCCAGCCTCAGCTACTTAGCGAGGCTCTCAGCAACTTTAGCGAGACCCTGTTTCCAAATAAAATATAAAAAAGGTCTGGGAGTATAGCCCGGAGGTAGAAAGCCTCTGGGTTCCACACCTAGTACCACCACCAAAAAAAAAAAAAAAAGATAAAATGGACAAAATCCTACTATGTGCTTTTTTTTTTTTTTTTTTTTTTTTTTTTTTGGTGGTACTGGGGTTCCTGGAAACCCTTCTATCCGGGCTACACTCCCAGACACCCATTTTTTATAGTTTTATTTGGAAACAGGGTCTCCTAAGCCAGTGTGTCTGGCTTCGAACCTGTGTAATCTTCCTGTCTCCACCTCCCAAGCATGGGGATTACAAGCGTGTGTCACCACGCCCGGCATATGTGCATGTTGTTAATCCCTTTTTACCTAACTGGTTGGGTAGAGATTCTCTGACACTGGGCCGATGGGATGGACAGAAGTCAGTCATCTGTACTCTGTCTCAAGGAGAAGGACACTGTTCTCCATGCAGGGCCGAATGAGAGTTGTGCTCAAAACAGAGGGAGTAACCAGGGTCCCTGGGAGGCAGGCTTTGTGGTAATGAGAGTACCTTTTGGTTCCTCACCTTGCTTGTGTTAGTAATCCCTCAGCACATGGGGGTCAGCAGGATGTGGGGGTGCTCTGATATGGTGAGGGGCCTATTCAGGGTATTACCACAGAGGCAGAGTGCATTGTGCAGCCACTCCTAGCTTTCCTGGTTTTGCCAGATGTCAAGGCAGCACATAACACTGGTTAAATTGTAAGTTACATGTATGTAACTTGCATTTAGTGAAAGTTAACATTGTTAGTAAATATTAGTAACTAGTTTTACTTTGGTATTGGAAAGTCAGGCTCAGTAGTACATGCCTGATAACCCAGTTACCCAGGAGGCTGATGCAGGAGGATTGCAAGTTGCCAGTCAGCCTCAGCAATCTAGTGAGACCCTGTCTCAAAAATACAAAGGCCTGCTGGGTAAGGTGGCGTATGCCTATAATCACAGTACCTGGAAGGCTGAGACAGGAAGATCTCACGTTTGCCAGCTTAAGCAATGTAGTGACTCCCTGTGAAACTTAGACCATGTTTCAAAATAAAATAGGGTTGAGGTGTAGCTCAGAGATAGAATGTTCCTGGGTTCAGTCCCCAGTATTATACAAAAAGAAAAGAAAGAAAGGAAGAATAGAAAGAGGGAGGGAGAGAGGGAAGGAGGGAGGGAGAGAGAGAGAGAGAGAGAGAGAGACATCGATTTATCTAGGGGTGTAGCTTAGTGATAAAGGCCCCTGGTTCAATCTTCAGTACTATAAAAAAAGGGCAGGTTCATATAAGTAAAGTCTGAACTTGGATCTGTGAGGCTGTTATATAGGGATTATAATTATAGAAAAAAACCTCACATTTCTGGGTACCATCTTTGCAGATAACAAAGTTCCATTTCATTGATTCTGGAATATTCAGACTATATGTTTGTTTTGTTCTATTTAGACCTTCAAAAGCAAGATTTAAGAGCCACAGAATTTAAAAAACAACCAGTGAGGCTGGGCACAGTGACACATACCTTTAATCCCAGTACTTGGGAGGCTGAGATAGGAGAATCGCAGACTGCAGGTTCAAAGGCCACCCTCAGCCACTTAGACCCTGTTTCAAGGGAAAAAATGGGGAGGTGTGAGTGTAGCTCAGTGGTAGCGAGTCCCTGGGTGCAAACTCCCCCCCACACCCCCACACACAAGAAAATAAGAGAAAAAGAAAGAACACACATTTTATAGTGAGGAATCAACTATCACATCTTATGGAGGTAATAGTTAAAGGAAGATTTGTATGTCAGATTTTTTGGGGGTGAGTGCTGGGGATTGAGCCCAGAGTCTAAGCATGCATATTGCTGCTAAGGTGTATTATTCCAGTTCCCTACCCAGGTGACCCTCAAGGTGCTTTCAATTGACTAAAGTGACCCTTGCCTACTAGATAGGTATAGGTATACCCGGCAGGGGGTGTGTTTGGGTAGCCTGTTTTTTTTGTTTTGTTTTGTTTTGTTTGGTGTGTGTGTGTGTGTGTGTTACTGTGGATCGAATCCAGGGGGATTCCACTTCTCTACCTCTGAGCTACACCCCTTCCCTATTTTTTTATTTTTTATTTTTGAAACAGGACTTTGCTAGGTTGATGAGAATCTTACTACCTGAGGCTGTCCTTAAAGGGTAGTGAGGTTTTTAACTCCTGTTTTTCCAGACCACATGACCATTGACTTTGCACTGGAACTGTAACTTCTCAGCTTTAATAACTTTTTTTTACAGTTCTTAAATTTGTAGGTGCTAAACATTGGTTACATCTGGTACATTTTAGAATGCTGATCTAAATATTTTTGTGTTTTTGTGTATTAATGGCCAATTTAGAATAGTCAACTTTTTATGACTTAATATGAATTAATTCCATTCATCTGTATTAATGGAAATTAAGACATATTTTGAGACTGTCAGGTAGACAGGCTTAAGCAGATAATAAAGTGCAGGAGCCCAGGAGCTTCTAGCCTGGTGAGAGACTGGCTCATAAACACGTCGACGTGGTGGAACAAAGTAAGCATACTTTGTGGTTTTTGTTATAGTTCCGTGTTTTATAGTAGTAATTGTTCGTAACCATCTTGTTCATGAGTTCCCCTTTTGTCCCTGTGTGCGTTTCCGCCGTGGTAGTTGGTTGGTGCAGTCACCAAGGTGCTCCTCTGTGCAGAATTGTCCCGTAGTATGCTGTAGGGAAGTTGCTCCTTGACTGAAGCGATGGTAAAAAGGTCATGCCTTCCCCTGCTTGGCTCCTTTATTTTCTTTATTTTCTTGTGTTTCTGTCAAGGTTACGACTCATCCAAGGCTGCAGAGCCCCAAGCTCCCCACCTCGGCGTTTTCTCATGGCGTCATCTTACTTAGGAGCAGCGGGGAGATGAGGGATGCTTGTCCAAATCCCTTGTGAAGGGTTTCAAGTAGAAGTTAATCTCATGTGTGTTATATGTGATTCATATTTACAAAACTAAGCACCATTTTGGCTTTTTTGTTTTTCTTTCTCTCTCATCCCCCTTTTTTTTTTGTGGCCCTAGGGATTGAACCCAGGGGCACTGTACCACTGAACTACATTCCACAGCCTTTTTACTTTTTATTTAGAGAAAGTATCTCACTAAGTATTGCCAGGATGATCTTGAACCTGTGGTTCTCCTACCTCAGGCTCCCTAGTGGCTGGAATTGCATGGTGTGCCACCCTGACTTGCGTTTCCTACTCTTCTTCCACATTTCAGTATTGTCTTAGTCTGTGTTTTAGGGCAACCTTGCTTTTCAGACTTGCTAGTGGTTTTCATTCTGGTATTTCTGTAGCTGTTGAACACTGAAGGATGTTTTAAAAACTTTAATATGGAAGTGTTCAAATATACACAAAAGTAGAGAGAATAATACCGTGGAATGCTATGTGCCCATCACCTAGGTTTAACGGTGATTCTTGTTTTCTGCTTACATATTTTTGATTTTCAAAAACCGTGGTGTAAATTTTATACTTACTGCAGAAATCCTGTTTGTGTGTGTGTGTAAGTGAGCCATCTTGGTGACGCACAGGAATATGCACTAGGGTCCTGCTCATAGGTCTGCAGGCTAGCTGGGATAATTCTGTTCTGTGGACCCCCACCCCAGTGATTAGTGGACCTCAGGAGCGTGCTGTTCAATAAAGAAGCACATTGATGTATGAGGGGCCTCATCAACTCCATACTCAAAGCCATCTGCCACTTAACCTTGAGTCCTAAAGACCCAGTCAAGCTTGGTGATCAAGTGGGGTGAGGAAGAATATTCTCTCTGAGGTCTGTTGGAATCAGAAGCTTCCGACAGGCAAAAAGCACTGGCCTTTTTCTTTTGTTTGGAGTGATATCAACTCATTGTAGAAGTATTTATTATTATAGTATGTTATTACTCCTTTCTTATTTCTTGTCTCCCAGTTGAAGACATAAAGCTGTTGTTGTTATTATCATCATATTATTTTGGTGGTACTGGGAGTGGAACCCATAGGCTTTCTACCTCCGGGCTATACTCCCAGACCTATTTTTATATTTTATTTGGAAACAGGGTGTCACTCAGTTGCTGAGAGCCTCACTAAGTAGCTAAGGCTGGCTTCGAACGTGTGCGATATCCTGTCTCAGCCTCTCAAGCGCAGGGATTACAAGTGTGCGCTGCCACGCCCGGCTTAAAGCTATTATTTTGTTGTTGGTTTTTGCTGTCCAACTCAGGACTTGCATATGCTAGGCAAGTACTTTCACTTAGCTCTGTCCCAGGCCACAAGAAGCTGTCACCATTTACCCACGTTATGCTTAGCGTAACACTGGCACATATAGCTTGCATTTCATGGACAAGTGATGTAACTGGCAGTGGTGGTGGGGATAGGTGGATAGGAAGTTCAGTTGTTTTAGTTAGAGGTCTGAGTGTTATAAATTAGCTTATAATTAGTTATAAACACTCATAAACTTTGTTCATAATAATATGTTTTCAGCTGGGTGTGTTGGTGCATGCTTGTAATCCTGGTACTTGGGAGGCTAAGACAGTATGATGAAGGTTAGAGGCTAGCCTCAGCAACTTAGTGAAACCCTGTTGCAAAATAAAATAAATAATAAAATAATAAATGCTGTAGCTCAAAAGTAGAATGCCCCTGGGTTCAATACCCAGTACTAGAAAGTAAATAAATGCACATTATGTTTTCCATACTTTGTTTTAATTCATAAGTTGCCCATTTGGGGAAACGTGCAATTTGTGATAAGCTTCTGCTTCCCATGAGATCTTGTGGAGTGAGTCTTATGGTCCTTGGTCCTCATGTCCCTAAGGTCTGGCAGCACCACACCCTGTACCCCAGCAGACATTTTGTTGGGATCAGTCATCCCACCCTCTGCCAGGAAAGTGATGTGAAGCCTGCCTTCCCTCCACATACCCCAGATAGACCGAAACACCATATGCTCATATTGCCATGTTATTAAGAAGTTGGCATGTGTGGGGAATGTGCATTTTTCTCTATAGATTGTTTAGTGAGGACACATTCATGGAATTGGTGAGTGTTGATAAGATGAAATTGTATGTTGTTATGCTCGTTTTTATTCTGTAGTTACTTTTTTTACCAGTAAAGTTTTTTTTTTTACTATAGGCTGTTGACCAAGATTGGAAACTTAAAAATTACAGACCGAGAGCATACACAATGAACTAAAATTTGTTTTACATCATGATCCAATCTTTTGCTGTAGTTGGAAAAACAGTAATTAGAGTGGTGCTAAATTTAAATAAGTATATTTTTATCAATAGCATTAATAAAATAGTTTTCCTTTATGAGAAGAGAAATGAAGTTTTAAATTGTGAGCTGTTGTGGTCATCCTGTGGAAGTCTAATTTATTTTGTGTTGTTTAGATTTGAAGACTGCACCATCCTGTCTCCAGGAACAGCAGTTTGCCTGTTCTGTGACCAATGTGAGTCACAGGAACTTCTTAAGTAACAAACGCAATGAGCCCGGGGCGTGGCAAGTATGACTTCTACATCGGCCTGGGGCTGGCTATGACCTCCAGTATTTTCATTGGAGGGAGTTTCATTTTGAAGAAAAAAGGCCTTTTACGACTGGCCAGAAAGGGCTCCATGAGAGCAGGTGGGTCCTGCCCGGGTGACCTGGGCGGCATCAGGGTATACTCGCATGCCTATAAGACTCTTAACCTATAAGACCGTCTTTTTATTCCTCATGAGTCTCCAAACCTGTGAACTGCTGGGGGATTTCAAATGCTTATAAATGACCAAGGATTAACGTAATGAGAGAAAAGATGCCAAAATTAATTAACCATCTACTCCTGCCGGGCACCAGTGCCAGATTAGCATCCTGACTTTAATTTTGCATGCCTGTGAGGGAGGAAGTAGGGTTCATGAGTAGAACCACTCCTATTGAAGGCTGGGACATTTTATTCATGATAGTACTTCTGGTTTTTACTTTAGATGTCTTTCCTGAAGTCTCAAGTTGGCAGAAGGACAGAGAGGGCTTTCTTGGCTTGAAGGAGACCTGTTTTCCATGACCTTCTAGGTTGTTTCCCCAGAAGTTGCTGACAATTTAGAGACCCCAGGAGACACTTGCCAGCACAAGACTCATTGTGTTTCCCCTCCCCTCCCCTGACTCTGTCTGGGTCTTCCGTGACAGCTTCTGTATCGGGCATCCCGGTCACAGTTCACCCTCCTGCGTCTGCTTTATTGGAGACCTGTCAGTAGACTGCTTTGTCAGCAAAAATGACATTTTCTTTCTTTCCTGTGCCCTCTGTAGCTCAAACTAATTCAGCAGTGTTAAAGCATAATGAAAGAGTAGCCCTTGGGGGTTGGAGGGCAGAGGAGAAAGTGTTAACATCTTCTGATCTCCTGTTTCTCATTCTGGCCTGAGGCAGGTCCTCTCCTTACCCATAGAGGGTGAGCTGGTCAAGAATTCATTTGCCTAGGCTTTTTGTTTTGGACAATAGTTTAAGTAGATTGCTTCCTGGCTTGATTAGTTGAGTCAAAAGGAAACCACAGAAAACAAGCTTCAGAATCTGAGTCGCTCTGAGTCCGTATGGGATTGCGTTGTCCTGCTCGGTGGGGCCACACATACCCAAGGGGCTTACTCCTTGCAGATGAATTCAGAGGTAGAATGGCCCTGGGTTCAATCCCTAGACCAGGAAAATAAAGTACGTAGAGTCAACAAGGGAGAGATTTAAAATTCTGTAGTTACTAAAAGTTGTCATAATGTATACAAAAGTCTGAAAATTTCCAAGAAGTGAAATATTTCTTCATTCACAGGTCAAGGTGGACATGCATATCTTAAAGAATGGTTGTGGTGGGCTGGACTGCTGTCAAGTATGTATAGAGAATATTTCAAGAAAATATTATAGTTGTATGTTAAAATATTTGCATATACTATTACAACCTCAAATTACTAGCAAGTTTTAAAATGTAAATCTGTTTTAGTGAAAAAAATATTTAAATCTAATAGCTTATTTAATTTAAATGTCATGACCTTTTTTACCCATATGATTAGGATATGTTTGATATACCCATGCATTTTTAAAAACTTCTGCATGCTTTTCCAAGTTGGGCACCTACCTTCCTGAGTTTTTCTATTGCTATGTCCCTTGCAGTGGGAGCTGGTGAGGTGGCCAACTTCGCTGCATACGCCTTTGTACCGGCCACTCTGGTGACTCCCCTGGGGGCTCTCAGTGTCCTTGTGAGGTAAGGGCATTTTACATGTACAAACAGTAGCAAATATTGTATTCTAAAATATTCAGTGCTCTCTAATTACGAGTATTCAGCATAAACACATTAAATTTCAGCAACCTTGAGGATGTATTTTTACCCCATATGGTAATTTGTTTTTAAAACGTTATCCTCTAGCCAGGCACAGTGGTGCATGCTTGTAATCCCAGTACTTGGGAGGGTGAGACAGGAGGATCACAAGTTCGTAACCAGCCTCAGCAACTTAGTGAGGCCCTCAGAAACTTACTGAGACCGTGTTTCAAAATAAAAAAGTAAAATAGTGTAGTTTATTTTTATTTATTTTTTGGTGGCACAGGGGGTGGAACCCAGAGGATTTCTACCTCCGGGCTATACTCCCAGACCTATTTTATATTTTATTAGAAACAGGTCTCACTAAGTTGCTGAGAGCCTCACTAAGTAGCTGAGGCTGGCTTCGAACCTGTGCGATCCTCCTGTCTCAGCCTCCCAAGCATGGGGATTACAAGCGTGCGCCACCACGCCCAGCTTAAAATAGTGTAGTTTAGAGGTAGAGTGCTCCAAGGTTCAATCCTCAGTTACACACATGCACGCGTGCACAGGCGCACACAGACATACAGCTATTCTCCACATAGGCAAACCATTGATTTGTTGATTTGGGGGGGAAATGATATGCTTTGGCTTGTATGTAAAGCTGACACTAGTCCTACTTAGTCCTGGCAGATTTCAATTTTTGAAAATTTGCATTTGTCCGAGCATTTATCTTCAGTGCAGGTACACTTGGTAGGTCATGGTTGGTGACAAATCGATTTCTCCACCTCCAGCAGAAAGTCACTGCAGGGCCGGGCGTGGTGGCGCATGCTTGTAATCCCAGAATTTGGGAGGCTGAGACAGGAGGATCTAGGTTCACGGACAGCCTCAGTTACTTAGTGAGGCCCTTGGCAACTCTGTGAGACCCTGTTTCAAAGTATAGAGTAAAAAAATAGGGCTGGGGGTATAGCTTGGAGATAGAATGCCCTGGGTTCCATCCCCAGTACCACACACACAAAAAAAGAAAGTCACTGCGGGGCCAGGTCTGTGCCTCTGCACTGGCTGGGTGCTTGTTTTGCAGGTCCATCCAGGCTTGTCCTGTTTAGTATTACAGTGAGTATTCCTAACAGCTAAGCCCATTTTGAGGTCTGGGTCTTATTTACAAATCTGAAAGTTGATTTCAGTCCTCTTCTTTTTAAAATAAGTTATAAAGGAGGGATGTGGGATAAGTCTTTAACTTACTTTATATTATACCATTATTTTATCAGTTTGTTTATACTCCCTTTTTTTTAGATTTAGCTAAAACTATGTTTTTTTGCTTGTTTGTTTTGTGGTACTAGGGATGGAACCCAGGGACCTTCTCTCTGGGCTATACCCCCAAATCTATTTTATATTTTATTTGAAAACAGGGTCTCACTAAGTAGCTGACACTTGCTTCAAACCTGCACAATTCTCCTATCTTAGCCTCCCAAGTACTGGGATTACGAGGATGTGCCACCACATCCAGTTTATATTGTAATTTTTTTTTTCGGTATTGGAGATGGAACCCAGAGGCATTCTACCTCTGAGCTGTACCTCCAATCCTATTTTTTATTCTTTTTTTTTTTTTTTTTGGTGGTATTGGGGGTGGAACTCAGGGGCTTTTCTACCTCCAGGCTATACTCCCAGACCTATATTTTACTTTATTTGGAAACAGGGTCTCACTAAGTTCCTGAGAGCCTTGCTAAGTAGCTGAGGCTGGCTTCGAACCTGTGCAATCCTGTCTCAGCCTCCCAAACGCTGGGATTACAAACATGCGCCACCACACCCATCTTATTTTTTATTCTTCTTTTTTTTTTTTTTGGTGGTACTGGGGTTCCTGGAAGCCCTTCTACCTCCAGGCTACACTCCCAGACCTATTTTTACATTTTTATTTGGAAACAGGGTCTCCTAAGCCAGCACACGTGGCTGGCTTTGAACCTGCGCGATCTTCCTGTCTCCGCCTCCCAAGCGCGGGGATTACAAGCGTGCGCCACCACGCCCGGCCTCTATTCTTTATTTTGAAACCGGGTCTCACTGAGTTGCAAAGGGCCTCACTAAGTAGATGAGACTGTTCACGAACCGTGATCCTCCTGTCTCAGCCTCTCAAATGCTGGGATTACATGCGTGCGCCACTATGCCTGGTGTTCAGTTTATATTGTAGGTTTTATATGGGCTTGTTACAGCTTACTGCATTGTGAAGCCGGTGATTTGTTTTATGATGGAATGTACATTTACTTTGGCTAAAAGCCTGAATGTTCATAAGCTTATAATGTTTTTGTGAGAGTTCAATAATTTAAATTGTGAGTCTCTTGATATTTGATAGTAAGAAAAGTAGTTGATAATTTAAAAGTTCTCAACCCTCTTTTTTCCTTGTTTTAGTGCCATTCTTTCTTCATACTTTCTTAATGAAAGGCTTAATCTTCATGGGAAAATTGGGTGTTTGCTAAGCATTCTAGGATCTACAGTTATGGTCATCCATGCTCCAAAAGAAGAGGAGATAGAGACCTTAAATGAAATGTCCCACAAATTAGGTGATCCAGGTAAGGATAAAGAAAACTGTATTAGTATACTGTTTATTGCTATTCCCTCCTTGCCCCAGGACTGGGGACTGAACCCAGGGGTGCTTCACCACTGAGCTATACCCCTAACCCTTTTTATATTTAATTTTGAGACAGAGTCTTACTAATTTGCCAACTTTGACCTTGAGCTAAATATCCTCCTGCCTCATCCTCCAGAGTCTCTGGGATTATAAGTGTACACCATCATGCCTGGCTCTCTTACTGTTTAGTTCTTTTGGGGTATTTTTTTTGGGGGGGTTTATTCTGGGGGTAGAACCCAGGGGCTTTCTACCTCCAGGCTACACTCTCAGACCTATTTTATACTTTATTTGGAAATAGGGTCTCACTAAGTTGCCAAGAGCCTCACTAAGTAGCTGAGGCTGGCTTCGAACCTGTGCACTCCTCCTGTCTCAGCCTCCCAAGCACTGGGATTACAAGCATGGTTTTTACTTTAAATATTATGTATACATAAAGAGACAAATTGTTCTATGCAGCTTATTATGAAAAACAACAGGTAGTCATTCCTTCCTGTTTCTTTTAATTCCTTACCCAGTCATCTTTAGTTTTAATTTTTGTGTCTGTGTGGTGGTGGAGCTTTAACCCAAGGCATTGTACCTCTGAGCTGTGTCCCAGCCCTTTTTTTTTCAGTACTGGGGATTGAACCCAAGGACTTTATACCTCTGAGTGATACCTATTTTTTATTCTTTATTTTGAAACGGGTCTCACTGAGTTGTGAAGGGTCTCGCTAAGTAACTGAAGCTGTCTGTGAACCGCTATCCTCCTGTCTCTACCCTGAGCTTTCTTCCTTTTGATACTTATATTAATGAAGCTGAGGGAGGGACAGTAACTTCCCTGTGCCTCAGTTTCCCCTCCTGAAAACAGTCGGGCATCTATACTTGAGGGACGTTGAGTGTAATTGCTGAGAACGGCGCCTGACCTACAGTGCCCAGAACTGTGAGCTGCCTCCGCGCTGGCTTACATCTCCAGACTCAAGCAGGTTTTCCTGATGAGTTGCTGTCCATCCTGACACGGTCCCTCCCATTTTTAGCATCTCTGAATTGTTGGACATTCAAGGGTGCCTCCTTTCTCCTCCACTTGTTGTCTCTTACGCTCACCTGTCCCCTTTCCCTTCTACGTTAGAAGTAGGCATAAGAAGCTACTTAAAAAATACTGTGCTATAACAGTTTATAAGTAGGAAGCATTCTTAATCTTACAGTGTGTATTTTCTTTCGCAAAAGCAGCAAAAGAAGGCTGATCTTTATTTTCACGTTACACCTTTTCTCCTTCCTGTTGAGTATGTTGTGTTTTGTTTGGATTCTGTGTTCAAGGACATTTGGCTTAACATCTGGCTGAATGTGACTTTTCTTTGCCTTCTCCAGGTTTTGTGGTCTTTGCAACACTTGTGGTCATTGTGTCCTTGATACTAATCTTTGTGGTGGGACCTCGCCATGGACAGACCAACATCCTTGTGTACATAACAATCTGCTCTGTGATTGGAGCATTCTCAGTCTCCTGCGTGAAGGGCTTGGGCATCACCATCAAAGAGCTGTTGGCTGGGAAGCCTGTGCTGCGGCACCCCCTGGCCTGGATTCTGCTGCTGAGCCTCCTTGTCTGCGTGAGCACACAGATCAATTACCTGAACCGGGCCCTGGACATCTTCAACACTTCAATCGTGACACCAATATATTACGTGTTCTTCACAACCTCAGTTTTGACTTGCTCAGCTATTCTTTTTAAGGAGTGGCAAGAGATGCCTGCAGATGATATCATTGGGACTCTGAGTGGCTTCTGCACAATAATTGTGGGGATATTCTTGCTGCATGCCTTTAAAGACGTCAGCTTTAGCCTAGCAAGTCTGCCTGTGTCTTTTCGAAAAGATGAAAAAGCAGTGAATGGCAATCTCTCTAGTATGTATGAAGTTCTTAATAACAATGAAGAGAGCTTATCCTGTGGAATTGAACAACACACTGGTGAAAGTATTTCTCGGAGAAATGGAAATCTTGCAGCTTTTTAAGAAAAATGTGATCAGAACATTAATCCATAATTATGTTATGAAGTGATACTGAATACCACAATGTGTCTGAAAAAGCCTCCTCCTCAATGTTCTCTAAAGACAATCTTTTCTAAGGTTTCACTAATTAGGACCAAGAAATTTTCTTATATTTAAACAGTAGTAGCTTGCTAAAATGACCGTGCTGATTTCTATTAACATCATGTTATTGTAGAGGTATTTTACATTTTGATTCTTTCTCCAAAATCTGAATGCACTAATGACAGTTTTAAGTCTATAAAAATGCTTTATTTTTTCATTGATGAACAAAGTTTGAAACTGTACATTTGTCACCCTCACCCCATCAATTTCTGACCATATAAGCTTTCTGATTGTAAAAGACAAAATTATCCCAATACATTGTCCTCTGACTTACTGATAAAATTGGCTCATGTTTGGTGAATTATTTTAATTTTGAAATGCTTAAGAGAATCCTGAGTTACCAAATGAACTATGTTCCTTCACAGAACAGACAGAAGGGTCGGAGTTGTGCCAGGGGTGCCCTGCAGGATGGCTGCCAGCACCGTGTTAGCCGAACATCCTGTCTCCCACGGTCTGCGGGTGCTCCTCTCTGCGGCCTGCTGGGCACGTTCTTCCTGTGCTCTACCATTCACAGCCTCAATTATACTTTTCAGTATATTTTCACAATGAGTTAAATTATCATTTAGACCTTTTACCAACTGGGAAGTGAAAGCAAAAGACAAGGGCGATTTCTTAAATATAGCTCACGTTACAAGGTCGAAACAAATTTCTAAGTCCAAATGCTTAAAACAGTTTTAAATTTTATAAAATATGGTCTCTGAGCTGACGAGGTCTCCTTGCAACTTTGGATTATTATATGTTTTGGTCTCTAGAAATTGATTATAAAAAATTTGAATGTGAAAAAAATGGAAAGTATAATGTATTTCATCCAGCTTCAAAACTATCCATTCATAGTCTTTGACTGTTTTTGTTTTTAGTGTACTAAGGATTGATCTCAGATACCTGACTGCTGACTTACACCCCCAGCCTCATTCCATTTTTCATTCTGAAACAGTCTCATGAAGTTGTGGAGGGCCTTGCTAAGTTGACGAGGCTGGCCTGTAGCTGTAGTCCTATCAGCCTCCCAAGTACTCGGGTTACAGGTGTGTGCCACTATGTGTGGCTCATCATGGGCCTTTAAAAAGCAAACACTGACCCCAGTACTTGGGAGGCTGAGGCGGAGAGTTGCAGGCTTGAAGCTAGCCTCAGAGACCTGTTTAAAAAACAAAAAAAGAGTCGGGCGTGGTGGCGCACGCTTGTAATCCCCGCACTTGGGAGGCTGAGACAGGAGGATCGCACAGGTTCGAGGCCAGCCTCAGCTACTTAGACTCTCAGCAACTTAGACCCTGTTTCCAAATAAAATATAAAAAAGGTCTGGAAGTATAGCTTACAAGTAGAAAGTCCCTGGGTTCCACCCCCAGTACCACAAAAAATAAAAAATTTAAAAAATGAGAGACTGGGGGTGTAGCCCAGAGATAGGATGCCCCTGGGTTTGGGTTCAATCCCCAGCACCAGAAACAAAGCAAACCTTGGTAGTTCCTTGCATCTATCCCCCTTCCCCCATGGCTGTAGGGTTTTGGGTAATGGCATGAGCTCTTTTTCCAGCTTTTATTTTATTATTGGCACTCTAAAGATCTGTTAGTTTTCCCTGACTGCTACCCCTGGTTTGGGGGGTTTTTTTGCAGTGCTGGAGATAAGTGCTCTACCACTGAGCTATGCCTCTACCCCCGTGTGGTTTGATCACCACACATACACTGCACATCTGACTATGTGCTCTATAGCTTGCTTTGCACATAAAACTGGTTTTCACCCCCTTGGGGTTTATAGGGCTCTGAGAATACATAGGTTAGCTGACATCCTGGTATACATAAGTACTTGCTACATTTTATTTGGCATTTTGTTAACTAGAGTTGTGCGTGGTGGTACATGCTTGTAAATCTCTGTATTCTGGAGGGTAAGGAAGGATTGTGGGTTTGAGGCCAGCCTCAGAAACTAAGTGAGACTCTGAAAAAAAAGGGCTGGGAGTCTAGTATATCCCTGGGTTCAAACCCCAGTACTAAAAGCCTTATAGAATTTAGTAATAGTCATTAATTAAAGTAACTTTCCCCAGCCAACATCCCTGGCCCTACTTTATCTCTAGAAACAGGGTCTCCCAAGGTTTGATGAATCCTACTTGCGGAGGCTGTTCTGTTAGACTTTGGGATGTCTTGTTCTTAGCTAGTTTAGAAAAAACGGAATTGCCACAAGCTTAAGCCAAGTTTTTATTATTACAGGCAGAAAAGAACAGAGCGACGACAGCATCAGCGAACAGTGCCCTGGAGCACCTTGAGAGTGAGCTACCGGAGCCCTGGAGAACGTGGTATTTTTATAGGAACTTATCATCTCATCCCTCCTTTCCTGCTAGCCATTACTCTTCTTTTTCCATAAAAGCAAGTGCTGGCCCATTCGTTATCTGTTGTGTATGCCTTTTTGTTAGCCTTCTTTGTTTATCTTCACAAGGACAGATGAATCTGTCATCACTGGCCAAAATGTGTTAGTTGGCAACATGGGGCTGTATGGTAGAAGCCTGTTCTGGTTTTTTGTTTGTTTGTTTGTTTGTTGTTGTTTTTGCAGTACTAGGGATGGAATCTAGGGGCATTTTACTTCCGAGATACAACCTCAATCTGGTTTTTTTTTCTTTATTCCTTATTTTTTATTATATTTTATTTTTTGGTGGTACTGGAGGGTGGAATCCAGAGGCTTTCTACCTCCGGGCTATACTCCCAGACCTATTTTATATTTTATTTGGAAACAGGGTCTCACTAAGTTGCTGAGAGCCTCACTAAGTAGCTGAGGCTGGCTTCAAAACCGTGTGACCCTCCTGTCTCAGCCTCCCAAGCGCGAGGATTACAAACGTGTACCACCATGCCCGGCTCTTTATTCTTTACTTTGAAAGAGGGTCTCACTAAGCTGCAGAGGGCCTAAGTAACGAAGGCTGACCACAAACCCAGATCTTGTCTCAGCCTCCCTAGTACTGGGGTTACAAGAGTGCACCACATGTCGGACTTGCTTTTCTTCTTAAAGCTTGCAATGTGCACCTGTGTCTTTAGTAAGTTCTCACCATCCCCTTATCTTTATCTGCTAGAAGTTACTAATTTTTTTTTTTTTTTTTTTTTTTTTGCAGTATGGGGATGGAACCTGGGGGCAATGTACCTCTGAGCTACAGAGCTACACCCTCAGCCATAGGATTTAGTCTTTTTATTTTGAAACAGGGTCTCACTGAGTTGCAAAGGGCCTTGCTAAGTAGCTGAGGCTAGCCATGATCTGCAGTCCTCTGGTCTCCGCCTCCCAAATGCATCTGCCACCACGCCTGGCCCAAAAGATTGTTTTATAATAAAAGAGACACTGGAACATAGCTTTTTAAAGTTGAAGTTGTAGAGTTATAACTATTTTGTATTATTACTAATTAACATTGGATTACTACAGCTTGCTTTTCAAATCTCTTAACTTTAGTCTAAACTTTTTTAAGTACATAAAAATTCAGCATCAGTGTCTGGCCAGGCTAACAATCAACTTTTGACTAACCAAGGTCAACCTTGGCTAGAGCCTGGGCTGACAGCTTAGAGACAGAGAAGAGGATTTTATTGTTTTGCCCAAGTATGAAAGCTTGTTCTTATTAATACTGCCCTTGATAGCAATCAAGTCAGGATCAATCTCCATCATCCTTGAACCTTTGATCCTCCTGTCTCAGCCTTCAAGTACTGGGATTATAGGTGTGTGCCACCATACCTGGCTTTCTTCTCTGTTCTTCATACATGAACACAGTTACCACTATTCATTTGTAGCAGAATGCTGGTCCCAGGGTTATTAGTTCATACCACCAAAAACAATTTTAGGTATTTTTTGGGGGAGATGTTGGTTCTAAGGACTGAACTCGGGTGCATTCTACCTCTGAGTTAACACCCTAGCCCTATTTTGAGTCTTACTACTTGCTGAGGCTGCCCTTGAACCTGCAATCCTCCTGTTTCAGCCCCCCAAGTACTGGGGTTATAAGCATGTATCACCATGCCTGGCTCCCTATTTAACTTTGAAACAGGGAGGGCCTCATTATGTTGTAGAGGGCTTCACTAAGTTGCTGAGGCTTTCCTTGAACCTGCAACCTGTCTCAGCTGCCCACATACTGGGATAACAGGCATGTGCTACCACAACCTAGCCATTTTAGGTAGCTTTTTTTTAAATTTATTTTTATTGGTGCATTGTCATCATATATCACATTGGAATACAAGACTTGAGAGGATATACAAGCACACATCATCCAATTAGCCCTCATCCAGCCCCCATCCCATTCCCTCCCCCTCCCTCTATCCCATGCTTGTTTGGTGATTAACTTTGATATATTTGTTTATATACCTCCTGCATTTTAAAGAGGCTCCACCCTCCCCTATTCCATACCCTCTGATTGGTCACCTTAATTGCTTCACTATAGGGCCCTTTCTATAGCTCTACCTCTTCCTGTTGCCCCTTTCCTCCTAGTTATTGCTGATTAGGGGAAGCATCTGGTTTTTATTTTCTGCGATATTTCTCTATGCATGCCGCGTTGCAAGTACCGATCCCACTCTTGACAGCCCCAGTAGTGACCTGGCTACCCGGTGGACTGATCCAGACCTCGCTGGCTAAAGCAGTGGCCTTGCCCATAGGAGGCCCCGATTCTGGTCTCACTGGCCCCGACACCGGCCTAACCCCTCAGCTGGCTCTGATCATGGCCTCGGTGGCTCCAGCACCGGCCTAGCCTCAAGGCAGTCTCCAATCCCGGCCTCGGAGGCCTCAGTAGCGGCCTTGCCTCACGGAAGGCTCCGATGTCGGCCATTGGCCCCGGCACCAGCCTAACCCCTTGGCAGGCTCCGATCCCAGCCTCAGAGGCCCCAGCTCTGGCCTTGCTTCATGGCAGGCTCCGATCCTGGTTTCGCTGGCCCTGGCACTGGCCTAACCCCTCGGCAGGCTCTGATCCCGGCCTTGCTGGCCTTGGCACCGGCCTAACCCCTTGGCAGGCTCCAATCCCAGCCTCGGGGGCTCCAGCACCGGCCTTGCCTCATGGTAGGCTCCAATCCGAGCTTAGCTCTGTCCGTCACCGGCCTCACCCCTCGGCAGGCTCCAATCCAAGCACCCTCTTCGCCCAACCATTTGTCCCAAGTTCTCGATGGTGCGTGGTGGTAGCATTCTGCCTCTGGGGTTATTACTTCAAAGATTCCAGGTGTAATGCATCAGATCTCTGCCTCCCCTGAGTACTGGCCACTGCCATTGCTACTGCCTCCACCATTTCAAGTCTTTCCCAAGCTCTTTTTCCACTCTGAATGTTGTCCAGTGTCCCTAAGCATGCGTGACGGTAGCATTCAACATTTGGTGTAATTTCTCCAAAGAAATAAGGTTGGTAGGATTCGATTTCTGCTTCTGAATACAAGTCTCCACCGCCATCGCGGAGACCGCTTTCAACATCGCCTTTCTCCTTGGTCTCTGCTAAACTCTCTCCTTACAGGTGATGTCCAAGATTCTTAACAATGTAGAGAAGAAGCAGTCCTCCTTCATGGGGCATTTTTTCAAAAGTTCCAGTTCATTTGGGCAAGTTTTGTCTGTATCTCCAGTATCCTGGCATCCGCCACAGCCTTCTTGACCCTTCTCCGATATTTTTCTTTTTCTTTTCTTTTTTTTTTTTTTTTTTTAATAAGAGAAGACAGTATGTGTGGTTTGAGGAGGTTGTGGGATCAGGCACTCAGTAGCACTGTGACCCGGCCCGGTTTTCCCAGGGGTCCAGCGTGCTCCGCATGACTCTGCCTGGGGCCGAGTCCTAGGACCTGTGCTCTGGATCTTCCAGGGATCCGGTGTGCCCCGCCTGACCCCCGCCCGGGACCCAGGGTCTTACGACCAGGCCATGGTTTCTCCAGGGGTCTGGCATGCTCCGTGTGGTCCGGCCCGGGGCCCAGAGTCCTGCGACCCCGGCCCCAGCTGTTCCGGGGTCCGGCGTGCCCCACCCGACCCCTGCCCGGGACCCAGGGTCTTACGACCGGGCCTGGTTTCTCCAGGGGTCTGGCGTGCTTCGCGCAGTCCGGCCTGGGGCCGAGTCTTTAGGTAGCTTTAAAAATAAGTTTTGTTGAAGGTCATTTGTAGGATAGCAGAACAGTTTATATACTTTATTCTCTGTACCATACTTGAAACTCCTAGGTTTGGTGTTCCTTATCTCAATAATGAAAAAAACAAAACAAAATTGGTATGTTGCCCATGCTGGCCTTGACTTAAATGATCCCAACCGAGCCTCCTGAGTAGCTGGAACTGGGCACACGCTACTATACCCGGGTCCCAGTTCTTAACCATTCTTAGCTATTTCCATAATTCCAGTAGTAGATCCAACTTTGGTATCTTTCATTTGACAGATTGCATGGACCAACTCCAGCCACATGAGACTCATCCAGCAGCTGGGAATGACAGCGCTGGACACTTAGGGACAGAACTCGAGTTCTCCTCAGTCTCTCTGGCGAAGTGCCCACCATCCCAGGCCAGTCTTCCTCCAGATTGCTGGTTTGGGGCTGCAGAAGCACGTATCAGGTGCCGAGTGTCCTTCCTTCACATCCAGAGGAGCAGCTGGCACAGCTGTGGTCTTAGCCTTCCTGTCCTGGCTTCATGGCATCCTCGCAGAACCTAGGTGTGTGTGCTTGTGAGAAGAGTGTTGCTTTCAAGGGTCCTGTCCTGTCTCACCTTAGAATCCCAGAGGTGACTAAGCCTCCGGCCTACACGGTGTGAACATGGGCAGAAACAGCACAAGCAGCGGGACAGCTGGTAGTAAGTGAATGGACACAGCAGCTCCCATTAGTTTTATTTCTCTAGTCTTAAGTCATACCTCACAAATTAGATTATGTCAAAGTTGGATTTTAGCAGAAGCCGAGGAACCAATTTTAAGTTCATTGTCCCTGGGAACACGGACACAAGAGAGCCAGGGATAATTACTTAGAAAAGATGGTTCATAAAAGAACCACAGAAGAATCCCTAAGCAAAAGTGAAACTGTTAGCATAGTGGTAAGTGGAATAGGATTTTAACACAGGCAGTTGGCACTGAGTTTCTTCAGTAAACGAACTCAGCAGCCTTTCTGACACGTTGCTGCTGAATCATTCCAAAGGAAAACTGGAAATCTTATAAGAATACGATGGCAGCAATCAGCAATCAACATTCTCAGACCTCCTAAATACAAAAAACACGATTTTAGTCTAGAAAAATAAGCCAATATAAAATTAAGCATTTAGATTGAAAAGCCCTTTGAACAGGTACAGAGATACCGAAAAAAAAAAAAAAAATAGTCCCTAAAATTTTCACTAAACAGTTTACAGACAATCATGCCAAGAGCGTTCCCAAGTGCTGGGCGCCCATTGGGCCCTAGCTGCTGGCCAGGGACTGGTGGATGGGTGGCTGGAAGCAGCGCACATGCTCCACCGGTGTGCTCTCCCCATCGCCTGACTTCAGGTACTTGTCCAGGACGGTGATGATCTCGTCGTTGAGGATCTGGAACTTGCGGATCCTCTCCACCATCTTCTTCAAAGGCTAGCAGTGAAGACCAGGTGTATAATATTAACTTTTGTGTATTTACTCTTCATGTTTTAAAATACCAGGATTTTCTTATTTAAAATATATTACAGCCGGGTGTGGTGGCGCATGCTTGTAATCCCCGTGCTTGGGAGGCAGAGACAGGAGGATTGTGCAGGATTGAAGCCAGCCGCGTGTGCTGGCTTAGGAGACCCTGTTTCCAAATAAAAATATATAAATAGGTCTGGGAGTGTAGTCCGGAGGTAGAAGGGCTTCCAGGAACCCCAGTACCACCAAAAAAAAAAAAAAAAAAAAAAAATTGTAATGTTACAAACTATTGGCACACCATCTTTTTTTATTTTTTAGTGGCTCTAGGGATTGAACCCAGAAGCCTCCTATCTGAGTTACACTCCCAAGCCCTACGTTGCTGTTGGACTGCTTTCTTACCAATTATATATTTAGATTCACTTTTGGAACACAAAGTTTCATATAGTCTTAGGTACTAGGATGAAAAACATTTTGCTAACTTTTGTGTGTGCGGGCTGGGGATGGAACCCAGGGGCATTCTACCTCGGAGCTATACCCCCAGCCCTACTTTTTGTTCTTTATTTTGAAACAGGGTCTCGGTGAGTTGCAAGAGGTATCACTAAGTAGCTGAGACTGTCCGAAAACTGCGGTCCTACTGTCTCAGCCTCCCAAATGCTGGGATTACAAGCGTGTGCCACCACGCCCGGCTTTGTTGACAAATTTTTTATGTGGTACTGGAGATTTGACCCAGAGGCATTGAATCTGAGTTACACCACCCAGCCCAGTATTGTTTTTTGTTTTGAAACAGGGTCTTGCCAGGTTGCTGAGCTGTTCTCGAACCTGTAATCCTCCTGTCTCAGTCTCCCAAGTACTGGGATTATAGGCATGCGCCACCACACCTGGCTTAAAATGTTGTTAATAAATAGAAACACTTACATATGGCAGAAAAGCCTCATGCACCTACCACGTTTTTGATAATTTCATCTTTGCCATCATGCTTCTGGACTTTGAGTAGATGGTAGCAGAAATCCAGCACAGCGAAGCGCCGCTGCTGCCCGAGGAGCACAATGATCATGCAGCCAGCCCAGTGGAGCCCATCGCCAAAACACTGCCTGCACCAAGAAATGAGCAACAGTGGGCAGGAGGTGCGTGGCTCTGAGGGCGACACCACTACTAGTCTTTGCTCTCTGCCCACAGTCAGGAGAACGCTGAGCGACAGGTGACCTTCCTGTGTGGGCAAATAACTTTTCCTTTTGTGGTTTATGCCCCTTCTATGAAGAACGGTTTGTGACCTCCAGCCCAGAAACACGCATGCCTGGTTTGCATGCAGGCTCTGTGCGTCCTGTAACTCCCTGGATTTTAGTAATAAGTACTCTCTCTGGCATCGCAGAAGAAATGCCACTTTGGAGGCTTGAGTCAGTTCCTCTTCTGGAAGAACCTGCCACCTCTGCTGGCCTCATGCCAATCCTGCCTCCCTCCCCAGCCACCATCAGCCTGAGCACATACTTACTCCACGGTGAACTCATGTGTCCCCACAGGAATGCAGTACACAAACTGCATGGCACTCCACAGCCTGTGGAACTCCACACACTCGTCCACATGCATGACCCCATTGCTGGGCAGCGGCCCGCGCCAGATGGGGTCGTCCAGAAAGGTCCCAATACGTGCGAGGATGACCTCGAACATGGACAGGCCGCAGCAGAGACGCTCCTTGGTCAGCAGGTCTCCCTCTCGTGCAATTGCGATTTGCTGCAAAAGCACAGGCGTTGGGGTTAACAGGCACAGCCGGACGCAGGAGGCCGGAAACACACAGCTCCCCTTGTGTTTATGACTTAGGACTGGGAAGTAAGCATCCACTAATAGGTCAGGTTATGTATACATCTTTAGGATGAATTATACTCCACATCTAGGAGAATCGACTGCCACTGTTCCTAGCCATGACTGACTGCTTCCAGGGCATGTGTGGCCACATCCGGGGACAGTTTTGGTTGTCACGATGTGGGGAGAGTCTACTGGTTTCTCCAGGGATGACCTTAATCAGCTTACAATTCACAGGATGATGGCCCTTAACACAAAGAATTACCTGGTTCAGAATGGCAATAGTGCCTCGGCTGAATAACCTGGATCTGGTCTAACTGATGTGGAATTGCAGAACCAGGCCCTGATAACTGGCCTCTGGTCTAAATTTCTTCTGTTTTAAGAAGAAACTATGAAAAAGGCTTCCTCATGAAGTGATGTAGTGGTAGGTTACATGTGTTCTGCATGTCTTAGTAACCAAATGATGTGCTGGGCCCTATGGAGCTCGCTGAAACTTTAAAACACCTTGGGAAGTAGCTCTGTAATGAATCCCAGCCAAGTGGCCCCATCGGCTTCACAGTATCTCCACCCTGCCGCAGGGCCTGATGTGACCCCCAGCTTGCCACCCCTGGAGGCCACCATCACCTGCGGGGTCCCCAGCCTTTCAATGAGTGGGACGAGGTGCAGCGGGGCATACTTGGATTCCAGTCTTTTCATCTTGGCATCAAGTCTCTCCCCTTCTGCAGGAAGAACGATTACAAAAGTTCTGATTTTGTTGAGGAAGTGAGAGAGGAAGTGCGCATCACAGACACAGGTTCTCTGTGGAAAGTGAGTGTTTATAGAACTAGCCCAGTGGGTATCTCAGACGGGCAGACAGGCATATGAAGAGCACATGTGGGGCCTGCTCTCACCGGGACCAGTGCAACTCCTCCATGCAATAACTGAACAGAGCAAACAGTGGCACCAAACTTTTGCTCAGTATTCATTTTAAAATGTTATTAAAAATTCCAAAGCTGGGCGTGGTGGCACACGCTTGTAATCCCCGTGCTTGGGAGGCAGAGACAGGAGGATCACGTAGGTTCAAAGCCCTTAGGAGACCCTGTTTCCAAATAGAAATGTAAAAATAGGTCTGGGAGTGTAGCCCAGAGGTAGAAGGGTTTCCAGGAACCCCAGTACCACCAAAAAAAAATTAATTAAAAAAAAAATTTCAAGCTGGGCATGGTGGCACACACTTGTAATCTCAGCGTTTGGGAAGATCCGCAGCTTCACAAACAGCTTCAGCTAATTAGTGAGGCCTTTTGCAACTTAGTGAGACCCTGTTTCAAAATAAAGAATAAAAAATAGGGCTGTGGGTGTAGCTTGAAGGTAGAATGCCCCTGGATTCCATCCCTAGTGCCACACACACACACAAAAAAATTCCAAATGTTAGCCAAAGCAGAAAAGGGACTCTTTACCATCATGTGCTGAGATAACTGTGACCTTACCACAACTGTGTGGTGCTGGAGACCAAACCAGTGATGTTCTACCAGTGAGCTACATCCCTAGCTCATTTTATTTGTTTTTGAAATGGTCTCATTAAGTTGCCCAGGCTGGCCTCCAACTTCCTCCTGTCTCACTCCCTCAAATACTGGGATTCTAGGCGTGCGCTGTTGTGCCCATCTCCACTCTTGCTTTACAGGTGCCCACCTCCCCTGCTCCCATGCTGTTTTGAAGCAGATCTAGACTTCATATTATAGCCCTGCATACTTAGTGTATTCAATACTAATTTAGTTAGGTTACACACACCTCTGCAGTTATCCCCAGTTATGACCGAGCAGGCTCCAAGGTCACATGTAACCCAGACGCCCAGCAGTCGGCAGAGGCTGTGTGGACGGGTCAGAGCACAGACTCACCTTTCACATGGACGCGTGGCAAGATGTTCTGGAAAGGGGCAGCATGCAGCAGGTCACACACTTCTTCTAAGGACTGCAGCAGAGAAGGAACAGCATGTTAGGAGGTGGACCCTGCACAAAGGTGGACAGGGAAAGCTGGTGCCAAGACAAACCACAGCCTTCCACTCAGCATAAACCTGGCACTACGTGCTCGCCAGAGCATCCTGCAAAGATGGGAGCCCTCTGTGCAGGGTGGCAGGCAGGCGCTGCGCCACCGAGGTCCTCATGAGCTCTTGGGTGGAAAGAACAAGGCAGGCCTGGGGCTTTCTACAGTGCCCCTCTCTCACGTGGAGAGGGCCTGCCTTGGAAGCAGGAAGTGGGGGTGCTAAAAGACACAGGTGCCCTCAGAGGCTGTCAGATCCCAGATGTGTCCATGCTAGCTCTAGACCCCCTGACATGTAAGTCTCCGACACATCTCTATCCACTCATTTACTGGTACAAGGAATTGAAACCAGAGGCATCCAACCTCTGACCTATCTGCCTATCTGACCTATACCCCAGCTCTTTGTAAAACTCTTTATTTTGAAATAGGGTCTCCTTAAGTTGCTGAGGCTGGTCTTGGACCTGTGATTCTCCTGTCTTTGCCTCCCAAGTGTTGGGATTGTAGGCACGTGCCACCATGCTTAGCTTAATTTTTTCTTGTTTGCTGGTGTAAGGAGCTGGTCCAGCAGCTCGGCCTCTAGGAGCCTGGCTGGTAGAGTTCAGTGGCTCAGCATCCGTACGGCATGTGCAAAGCCTGGGTTCAGTCCTTAGCACCGGAAGAAGAGACTATTCAAATTAAACGGTCATCAGATGCAGAGAGGAGCCAGGAAGAAGTATAAGTAATGTGTGTAACACGTGAGTTAACAAGGGACTTCAGTAAATAAGTGTATTAGGTAAAAGAGCCAAATTTAACAGAAAAGAAAAGTAAAAGAACAAACGAGGGTGCCCACCTCGTTCATCATGAGGAAGGTAGAACCACGAAAGAGGCATTAGACTGTAGTGAAGCCTTCCAGTCAGACGACACAGTGCACAGGAGGTGACCGGTCAAGAGGGCGAGTGCCCGCTTCACGGCACTCTTGGTGCTCACAATCGAGCTGTCTTATGCTTGTGCCGTCCAGTGTGGTAGCCAATGGGCACAAGTAGCTATCTGAATTAACTGAAGTTCAATAAATTTGAAAAAACCAGCTCTGCCCCATGGAGCCACACTTGACATAGTCAGCAGCCTTAGAGATGGAACTTTCTCTCACTAGAGATCTGTCCTGGGTAGCAGTGCTTTACACTCTGCAGGTATACCTGTTTAGTTTATTACTTACATTTTTTACTTTATATATTTTTGAGATGGGGTCCACTATGCTGCCTAGGTTGGCCTTGAACCTATAATCCTGCCTCAGCTTCTCAAGTAGCTGGTATTAAAGGTATTTGGCACTATGGTGGCACGTATGTTATGTAAAACATTTTTATGATGTATGCATAGAAAGACAGTCTTGAAACAATAAACCGTATTATTTTTTAATTATAGGAAAAAAATAACTCCCAATCAAAGGCCGTCTGTCACCAGCAGGGAACAACCCTGGCGGCTGAGCAATGCACTCACCAGGCTCTGCTCGATGAGCAAGCAGAAGAGGACCGCGTTCCCCACCTCCCGCAGGTTCTGGAAGCACACGGTCTTCAGCTCCGCGTACTCCACAATGTCCTTCAGCTGGTGGTGGAAGAACTCCAGGATGCCTGTGGTTCAGAAGCCATGGCTGGGCAGAGGGAAGTGGCGGGGCAGAGCCCCAGCAGTATGGGTCCCCACCAGGGAGCCTGCCCCTGAGGCTGTCACCATGCCTGGTTATGAGGATGCCACAATGCCATCCCCAACACTGCCCTTCCATGGAGGCTCACTCAGCCTGCATGACTTTCACAGACTAGGTGGCTCTGATTCCTCTTTCTCAGAGAGCCCCATACCCTCAGAGAAGGGTGAGCTGTGAGGACATGGTACATCGCAGGCAGGAGTAAAGGAGAGAGACACCTCCAGTGGGGCAGACAGGTTCTCTGCCTCCAAGCTACACCCCAGCCCTTTTTTGCTTTTATTTTAAAACAGTAGCCAGGTGTGGCAGCATGCACCTAAAATCCCAGTACTTGGGAGCCTGCGACAGTAGAACTGTACGTTCAAGGCCAGCCTCAGCAACCTACCAAGACCTTGTTTCAAAATATAAAAAGTAAAAGTAAAAAGGGCTGGTGTGCAGTTTGGAGGTAGAGTGCTCCTGGGTTCAATCCCCGAGTACCAAAAAACAACAGCAACAACAACAACAAAAAAGATCTAAAATGGTCTTACTAAGTTGCTGAGGCTGATCTGGAACCTGCAATTCTCCTATCAGTCTCCCAAGTCCTAGGATCACAGGCATGTGTCACCACACATGGCTCTGGCAAGGATTTTTTTTTTTAGGTACTGGGGATGGAACCCAGGGGCATTCTACCTCTGAGCTACACCCCCAGTCCTATTTTTATTCTTTGTTTTTAAACAAAGTCGCACTGAGTTGCAAAGAGCCTCACTAAGTAGCTGAGGCTGTCTGTGAACCACAATTCTCCTGTCTCCGCCTCCCAAATGCTGGGATTACAAGCATACACCACTATGCCTGGCTTCAGACAAGGTAACGTGACAAATTCCATATCCCTTAACAGGCCTAGAAGGACACATACTAATCCAGTTAAGGGAGTCTACAAAGCCCTGTGGCACCATCACACTCCGTGGGGAAAGCCGCACGCTTTCTCCCGAGTTCCAGAGCAAGGCAGGTATCTTTAATGATGCCTTCACAATGCAAGAAGATGCAGGCATCATTCATTCCCAAGCTTGATCTATGCGCTCAATGCTAACCCAGTCAAAATCGACAGGCCAACTCTAAAATATATGTAGTGATGCAGAAGACCTAGGAGAGCCCAAGTTATCCTAAGAGACAGCCCCTTCCTCACCACCGCACGCTCCCCACTCCTGCCGCCACATCAGCTCCCAGTTCTCAGCATCACCAGCTAGTCACACTCTGTCCTTAAAGCCTGCCCAGGGGAGGGACACTCCAGCAAGCCCACACGAGGGGAGCTCTGCCAGCAACAGACCACAGCACACCTGTACTGGGATTACAAGCGTGCGCCACCACACCTGGCTCAGACTTTCTGACAATGAACTGGAGAGCCACACTGCTGGCTGCTTTCCTTCATGATGGCAGAGCAGCCCTGGGCTAGTGCCGGGCACTGTCCAGGGGCTCACCACACTGACAGACCGCCCAGCAGGACAGAATCTTGTCATGTACCTACATGTGCACTCACGTCCCCTAACAAAATCAGGCTGATGGTCACTGTCCAGCTTTCAAGAGAGTGTGACCAGGTAAGAGAAAAAGTCAGTTTTAAGTGGCAAAGGTTCAGTCCAGTCTTGTCATGAATCAACACTCTTGCGATCATTTTATTTGAGACCACACTTACTTACGTGGCCCAAGACCTGCCTGCAGCAAAGCATGTAGCAGGGCCCAAGGATGTCTGCTCAGGGCCTGCAGCCTGGAGCCGGGGCAAGTCTGCTAGGCAGGACTGCCGGGAGGTGGGGGAGGAGGGGAAGGGAGAGGGCCAGACCTGCACCCTATTCCACGATGCTGCCTGAGGCTTAGTACCCTCCAGCCCACGAGGGTAAGAGGACCTGGTCCTTGAGCTCCCTGCCCTCAGTGGTGCGACTCTTGTGTGCGAGGAATCTGTGGAGATAGAGTTCCACCACCTCTCAGCACCTAACTAACCCTCGCTGACAGCAGGGACCCCAACACCCTTCCCTATATACCTACTGGCCTCCGGGTTCTACCATGCGTGTCTCTTCTACTTTATTTTTTATTTTTGTGGGTCTGGGGTGAAACCCAGGGGCATTCAACCTCCGAGCTACACCCCCTGCCCTATTTTTTATTCTTTATTTTGAAACAGGGTCTCACTAAGTTGTGGAGGGCCTAAGTAGCTGAGGCTGCCAGTGAGCCATAATCCTCCAGTCTCAGCCTCCCAAATGCTGGGATGACAAGCGTGCCCACCATGCCAACTAGTGTCTCTTCTACTTTAAGCAGTCATTCTGCATGGGGCATCTTGCCTCCTTTCTGTCCTGCTGGTGAAGGCCAATCTTCTTATTCTATTTCCTTCCTATGGCTTAAGTTAAGGGCTGGCCTTTCCCTCTCTTCCAAGAGACGAGAACTTGGCCCATGCACTCCCAAGGGGCTGCGCCGTGCTCACCTGGAGAGCCGTACTCATGCCGGGGCAGGCGGCAGATCTTGGGCATCACCTCCATCAGGGTCCTCACGTACTGCAGGATGGTGCCTTGCAGCTGGAAGGCAGGCAGCCGTGTCAGCCACCGGCCTCTGCTCTCCTGGGGCCTGTGGCTACTGCACGGTTACAGAAGTGAGCCATCAGCAAAACACATGGCAGTGACCAGAGCAGGGGGGTGGCCTTGTCGGAGGAGTGCCACCTCAGCGGAGAGAGAGCCGCCTGTGCTGGCGAGCTTCGCCGCTGAGATTTGGGCTCGGAAGCACCGCTCCCCTTCCAAGGCGCGAGCGGCTCGAGGTGCCGCAGGGGTGCAAGTCCTTTGATCGTGGCCTCCCACTTTCAGTTTGGTATTTTAAATTTTTTTCATGGTACTGGGGTTAAACAATTAAAATAAGAAAAGTAAAGATTTTTCTTTTGTACTGGAGGTTGAATATAGGGGTGCTCTACCTTTGAGCTACATCCCAGCCCTATTTTATTTTTTTACTTTGAAACAGGCTCTCCTGAAGTTGCTGAGGGTCTACTAAGCTGCTGAGCTTGGCTGTGAACCTGCCATTCTCCTGTCTCAGCCTCCAGAGTACTAGATTACAACTGTATACCTCCACACATCGCTCTGCTTTCAGGTTTATCTTCCAGAGCATTTTTTTCCCTACAAGTCTTGGCTATCAATGGTAGTCCTTTATTAGAAAGGAACTATTTTTGCAAATGAAAAGCAATATTCTTCTATGAATCAGTTAAAATAACCTGAGCCCATTCTTTTCATCATTTTTTGTTTTGAGACAGATTTCACTGTATTACTAAGTTGGCCCCAAACTCTGGGCAAGTGATTCTCCTGCTCTGGCCTCCTGAGTACCTGAGACTATAGGGATTCCCACTGCATGCTGTGGATCCATTCTCTTGAATCAGAGAAGACGGGGGAGAAATCAAAGTCAGCACTGTCTGAAGCTACCAAACTCATTCATCTGCTAGACTCATCGTCCAGCCCTGGCTGGCCTACCTCGTGAGTTGATGCCGTGAGAGACCCCATCAGGCGGACTCACCAGGCTCTTGACAACCTTCAGCAGCTCCTCCATAACCACCGCAATGCCCTGGTAGCCAAGCAGCCGGCAGATGACTTGGAAGTGTGGAGGCCCCACAAAGTTCCTGTAGCTGCCATAAATGCTGGAGTAGGCCAGGTTCAGAGCCTAGGGAACAGCAGACAGTTTATTCACCATGGTCTCTACACACGCAGATGAAAACCTAGACATGTATCCACACACACACCACTGAGGTCCTTACTGGTAAGGTCTTCAATTTGTTATAAAAGCAAAGGTCTTAAGATAGAAAGAGCCCAGGGAGATCCCGATGGGGCAGTGGAAGCTGTCCTCTTGGGGAGTACAGGGTACCTGGGATTTGAGGGAGAACAATTCCCTTGGGGGAAAGGTGAGGAACGGGTAAGGAGGAGCTTGTAGCTCATCGAGGGCTGCAGGCATTGAGCGCACACAGCTCCTGATGGAAGCCTCGGTTCTACAACCCTCCTCACAGGACTTTATCAGCTACATCTAACAGATTAGCTTATGCTTATGTTCTGTTCAATGTGTTTTTATTTTTTTATTTTTTGTGGTGCTGATGAAAGAGCCCATAGGCATTCTACTTCCAAGCTACACCCTCAGCCCTACTTTTTATTTTGAAACAGGGTCTCACTAAGTTGTAGAGGGCCTCACTAAGTAGCTGAGGCTGGCCACGAACCACAATCCTCCTGTCTCAGCCTCTCAAGTGCTGGGATGACAAGTGTGCACCACCACGCCCGGCTCAATGTATTTTTAAATTTTCCTTTAGGACTCTGACCTATGGATTATTTCAAAGTGTGATAATTTCCAAGCATTTGGAGATTTTCTTGTGTTGTTGTTATTGATTTCTAGTTTGAATTCCCTGAAGTCAGAGAACACGCTATCTGATTTCATTTTCTTTTGGCAGTACTGGGAATCAAACTGAGGGCCTCGCACATGCCAGGGAAGCACTCTGCCACTGAGCTACATCCCCAGCCCTTGGTTTCTTTAATTTTGCTGAGGTTTGTTTTACAGCCCAGAACACGAGTGTTTCACAGCCATGAGAAGAAAATGCATGTCCTGCTTGGGCGGTGGAGGGCTCAGCGCCTATGCGCGGCTCCCATCTTGCTGGGAGACAGCCCAGCCGAGCTCTTCTCTCCTGCTGACTTTGTGGGCTCCTCTTAGCCTTACTCCGAGGAGAGCTGAGGCCTCCGTGGAACCGTGAGCTGCTCACTTCTCCCTCACTGTCAGTTTCTGCTTCAAGCACTGACGCTGCATAAGGCGTAGGGTTGCTGCTTTCTTGGTGCTTTGACCTTGATCATGAGGGGACAACCTTGGTAACATCCTGTGCTCTGAGGTCTCTTTCACCTTGTACTAATGAGGTCATCCCTGCTTTATGTTTTCATCTTATACCCTTTCTGTTCTTTCCCTTTGACCTTCCTGTTCCACTAGTAATTCCAGATGATAGTTTTTGGGGTTGGCTCTTTTCTAGTTAGAGAAGGGGTTTGACTGTGGTGGCCAGGCTGGCCTCCAACTCCTGACATAACCAAAAGTCCTGTTCTAGCCTCTCAAGTAGCTAGAACCACAGGCGAATGCTACTAAGGCCAGCTAGTTTCTGTTTTAAATTACTTTTCAGAAAGATATTAATGGAAAAGAAGAAAAAATAGCATTGTCTACATGGCATGATATATTTAAGTCACTACAACAAAAATGATTTAAGTTTCAAACTGGATATGGGGGCACACGCCTGTAGTCCCAGCTACTCAGGAGGCTGAGGCAGGAAGATCACTTGAGCTCAGGAGTTTGAGGCTGGCCTAGGCATAATAGATCATCCCTCAAACAAAACAACAAAAAGAAAAAGTTAAATTCAAAACATGCTTTATAGTTGGGCATGGTGGTGCATGACTGTAATCCCAGTACTTGGGAAGCAGAAACAGAAATTTTGCAGGTTTGAGGCCATCTTTAGCAACTTAGTGAGACTGTTTCAAAATAAAAACCAAAATAGGGCTAGGCGTGTAGCTCAGTGGTAGAATATCTCTGGGTTCAACTTCCAGTATCAACCAAACCACAACAAATCAAATAAGCATTATGATGAACTTAAGAAATCGTAGCACAAACGCAAAACCTACCTTGGATCCATGGAGATACTGGGGTTGTGCATTAGGTTGTTTATCTCTTTGAAATTCCTGAGAAAATGGTAATACTGTCCGAACAAACCTAAACAAGAAAGATTAAGAGAAAACCAAACTTATTGTTAGTTCGTTCTATTCAAAACTGTTCCTCATCACCCATCTATTAAGTTTTCCTCCCAATTAAGTGATAAAATCATCAAATAGGAAAATTCTAGTAAATCAAAAGCCACAAACCGGGCGTGATGGCGCATATTTGTAATCCCAGAGCTTGGGAGGCTGAGACAGGAGGGTCGCAGGTTCATGGTCAGCCTCAGCTACTTAGTGAAGTCCTCCACAACTTAATGAGACCCTGTTTCAAAATAAAGAAAAACAAATAGGGCTGGGAGTGTAGCATGGAGGTGAATGTCTTTGGGTTCAATCCCCAGTACCACACACACACAAAAAAAAGCCACATGAATTAGTTATAAATACTCTGAAATACAACAAAGATTCGAAAGTCTGCATCCAGAGCAAGACCACCTGATGTCCTCACCAGCGCTGTGGCTGCACGACCACCTCGAGCCCAGTGCAATCCTTTGATGACCAGCATGAATGCAAACTGGGCTTTGCTGTGCACACACACTGCAGACATTTATGTATTTATTTTGTATACAAATACATCTTTGGAAGTCAAACCCAAAGGCCTTCTACCTTGGAGCTACACTCTCAGCTCTATTTCTTATTTTGAAAAAGGGTCTCACTCAGTTGCTAAGGGACCTCGCTAAGTTACTGAGGCTGGCTGGCCTCAAACCTACTATCCTGCTGTCTCAGCATCCCAAGTACTGGGATTACAGGTGTTTACCACCATGCCTGGCTTTTTTATATTTCTAAATAACATGTTTCTATAACTTTTTTTTTCTTTTGTGGTACTAGGGATGGTTCCCAGGGACTTTCTACCTCCGGGCTATACTCCCAGACCTATTTTATACTTTATTTGGAAACAGGGTGTCACTAAGTTGCTGAGAGCCTCACTAAGTAGCTGAAGCTGGCTTCAAACCTGTGCGATCCTCCTGTCTCAGCCTCCCAAGTGCAGGGATTACAAGCGTGTGCCACCATGGCTGGCTTTTCTATGACTTTTGATTTATCAAGTTGAGATTTGAATTCTTAGGTAGAAGAATTTGATTACTCCCACTTCCCAGGAGAGAGGGAGAGGAAGGCACTCTTTAAACTGGTGGGATTTCTGAGTGACGATGGCTCTGGTTCATGGAGGCCCCTTGGACCACACCTATGTTTATGCTGAGGAGACTCTAGGTAGGGGCTGGCCACACCAGAAACACCAGCCCTGTCACCATGGTCTGGGGCTTTGATCCAGGAGAATCTGAGGGCCTCCTGGGTTGGGGGCTGAGGTTGAGCTCAATCATGCACCAGTGTAAGGAAGCTCCCGATGAGCAGGCCTCCCTGGTTGGGCACTGTCAGGTCCTGTCTTGTACTAGTGTGAGGAGGTAATGTGCCCCGGGCTGGGAGAGCCTGGCGTGCCTCTCCCAAGTTGTGCCCTTCTGCCAGGATTAACTGTAATTGCAGTGGTGTGTGAAGGGAGTACTGTGAACCTTTTGCCTGGGGAGGGGATCCCCTGAACTTAAGTCCAGCTGGTAAGAAATGAGGGTGGCTCACAGGACCCCATGTTTGTGGCTGAGCTTGCTGTGACGGCCGTCCTGCAGCGGTATGTGCCCTCAGAGGCCATTGTGGGCAAACTCCCCGCAATCCCCAATAGGAAAACCAAGACTCAGCACCATTGTGCGAAGCCCCACTCCAGACTGCGCTTCACACCTCAGCTTTCACCTATTTTAATCCTGCTGAGGGCCGGCCCGGGGGTGACATCCCTAGTGTGCACTCTGAGCTTTGCTAAGCTCCTGGTTACAGTTCTCACCAAATTTGGAATACTCAAGGCCATTAATTTTCAGATATTCTTTTCAGCCACAGCCTTTAAGGGGTCCCCCCACTGCAGACCCATGAGAGCCCTTGATGTCCCAAAACTGACTGAGGGTCCTCGTCTTTCCATCATTTTTTCTATAAGAATGACACATTTTCATAAGGGGAAGCCTCTAGACTTAACTAAGGTTTCCCCTTGGTCTATATATCAATTATTTCTAGTTTTTCTACAATTATGATGCATTATTTGTGGGATAAAAATAATTTTCAATTATTTTAGGGTCTGTAACAACTTAAGAAACATATTTCAGGGAAACAGGTCCCTCACAGATGACCCCGTTAAGTAGGGATGAATAGTCTGGCTCCCACAAACCACGCTCACCCAGGCCATCTTGGGCTCCTCCACCTGCAGCTCTGGAGGCTGCGGCCGTGCCCCTCCTGCCGCTGCCAGGTGGGCACCGACCACAGGGCCTCAGAAGAGCTGCTGTCCAATGGCACAGGCAGCTCCACACAACCAGTGGTTGGTCCCCACAGGAGCCGCGACCCTGGCACCCAGGGTCTCCCAAGACAAAGGCATTGCAAGGCGTGGCCTCCTTCCCTCCACCATTGGAGTGCAGGACTGTCTCTTCAGACACAAAACCCAGAAGAGACAATTCACCAACACAGGTGGGACACTAAGATCCAATCACGGAAAACTCGCATCGTGCCGACACTTTGCAGGAGCCAACCGCGGCACACAGAGAATGGATCTGGGCCAGAGGCCACTGCAGGCGCTGACTGGGGTGGGCGTGCTTGAGGACTTGGACCCTGAATCCGTGACGCTGCTGCCACCCACCAAACTGGCCACCGAGTGATGTTCAGCACCCCAGCAAAGCAGTGGAACGGGAGGGCAGGTAGCTGACCAAGCCCCATGCACTCCAATAATGCAGAGGAAAAACGTGAGCAGCAGAGTCTAGGAGACTTAGGCCAAGCAGCTGCAGCCCCAGCAGCGGCTCCCAGTGGGACACAAGCGTCTGTCCTGAGCAACGAGCCAGCGCTCTAGGCAGGACCACGGCCACCTTCCTGAGGGCTGGCCCAGGGCGAGCCTGCACATGGATGAAGGGAGAAGGGCCTGAATGTCTGGGCACGAGGATCCCTGGAGAAAGGCGGAGGAGAGGACAGAGACAAGTGGGAGGGGGCGGTCAGTCCCTGGGGGCACCACGGGTACACATCTTGCTCACCGATTGGTGGAGCCGTTGTAGCAGTAGTTGGGCAGGAAGTCGTAGTTGAGCTCCCAGAAGACATGGAGGGTGATCCTCCCGTAGGGCGCTGACACGTTGTGGTTGGCTTCCCGGAACATGGCATCGAAGCTGTCCAGCGTCAGGTACCTGCTCAGCAGCTTGTGGGTCATGCGGTTGATTTCCAAAAGGCCATCCAGCTCCTGCCGGGCCAGAGACAGGGCTGTGAGGACCATGCAGTAAAGAGACCTCGGGGCTGCTGCCTGCAACCCCCCCCAGGCCTCGCCACAGCTGGGGCCAGCAACAGTGGATGATGAGATTCACCAAGGTGGCCACTGTGTGCAGCCAAGAGCACACGTGGCAGGGAGCAGGCAGGCACAGGAACTCACTCTCTTTCTTCTGCTCTCTGCAGCAGTGAGGGCTGGCCCAGGGCTTTGCATGTGCCAGGAAGGCACTCTGCCACTGAGCTACATCCCTGGCCAGGTCCTCGCTTCTTACGCTCCCACAGCTCCCGAAGCTCCCTCTGCTTTCTGCAGTGGCACCCAGGAGACCACCATCTCCTCCATGGTTACCGTCACACTACCCATGCAGCTCAGGGTCTACGTGGACATGCCTTACTGTCACGCCCGCCCCGTAGATTGAACCCAGTGACAGTCTACCTCCAAGATATCCCCAAGCACCTTTTGTTTTGAAACAGGGCCTTGCTAAGTTGTTGTGTGTCCCACCAAGTTGCCCAGCTGGCCTTGAACCTGTGATCCTCCATCGTCAGCCTCCCAAATTCTGGGGTTTGGTGTGTGCCGCCACACCTGGCTGTTCCTGTCACTTCTGCCCTGCTGTGAGCATCCGACCCCAGCCCGGCCAATCCCTGCAGCAAGGTGGGGCTGTTACTGTGTTTCCTCAGAGCCTGGGTGAGGTGGCTGTCACCAACGCGCTGCAGTCACCCAGAAGCACGGGCTGGTGGCGTTGGCAACCACACTCACACACGGACCTGCAAGTGCTCACATTCACAGCAGTCCACCTCGTTTGTGTCTCAGTTACCCACAAACTATCATATCATGGTTTGAAAATACTAAAAGTTTGGGTTTTTTTAGGTACTGGGGTGGAACCCAGGGGCATTCTACTTCCCAGCTACACCCCCAGCCCTAGTTTTTATTCTTTATTTTGAAACAAGGTCCCACTGAGTTGCAAAGGACCTCACTAAGTAGCTGAGGCTGTCCGTGAGCCGTGATCATCCTGTCTCAGCCTCTGGAATGCTGGGGTTACAAGCGTGGCCCCATGCTGGCCAATTCAAAGTGCTAAATGAGCTGTTGTAGCGGTAGTGCGTAGGAAGTTGAAATCCCACAAGGACTTGCAGTGAACTCCAGGAAGCACTCGTGGTTGGGCTCCCAGAAGACATGGGGGTGATTTAGGGATATGTGGGTTAAAAAGAATATTATATTACAATAACTGTTATTATAATTGTTCTATATTATTTTTAGTTATTGTTAATGGCACTGTGCCTAATTTACTAATTTATAGACTATAAATGTATAAGCTGCCTCATAGGGATGCGTGTATAAGGGAAAATCTAGTACATATAAGGGCAGCACTATCAGTGGTGTCAAGCACCCATGGGGGGTGTCCTAGAACATGTTCCGCTTCATAGCTAGGCACCGTGGCATATGACTATAATCCTAGTTACTCAAGAGGCCACGGCAAGAGGACCACAAGTATGAAACCAGCCTAGACAATTTAGCCAGGCGCTTCTCAAAATACAAAATAAAAAGGGCTGGGGACATAGCTCAGTGGAATATGCCCCTGGGTTCAATCCCCAGTACCATGAAGAAAAAAAAAATCACAAAAACAAATTCATCCATTTCTTTGTTTTTTCCTATTATGACTATGAGTTTATTTATTTATTTATTTATTTATTTATTTATTTATTTATTTATTTTTGGTGGTACCGGGGTTCCTGGAAGCCCTTCTACCTCCGGGCTACACTCCCAGAACTTTTTATACTTTATTTGGAAACAGGGTCTCTCTAAATTGCTGAAAGCCTCACTAAGTAGCTGAGGCTGGCTTCGAACCTGCGCGATCCTCCTATCTCCGCCTCCCAAGCACAGGGATTACAAGCATGCACCACCACACCTGGCAACTATGAGTGCATTTAAAAATACATACCTGGTTTGCATTATATTTCTATTGGACAGCACTGGTCTAGGTCAAAGCCTTGACAATGATTTTAATCAAAATCACATGTGGCCAATGACAATTAAAATGCCATGGCCATGTTAGAAATTATGCTTGAAAAGAAAGGTCACTGTGGGGCTCTGCACCCTAGCCCACTGAGTCCTGAGGAAGAACTTGAAAAGGGCCGCTCGCCCAACCCAGCTGCCAGCGCTCACGCGCACAGCACCAGCCCACCCAAGAAGGCCCGTCTCCAGTAACACTCCCTTTGCTCTGGAACTGAGTCTCCAGTCACGAACAAGGCCCCTGAGTTCCTGCACGCCTAGTACCATCTGTCTATGGCCCTTATTTTATTTTTTTGAGGCACTGGGGATTGAACCAGAGACATTCTATCTCTGAGCCACACCTCCGTGTTTATTTTTTATTTGGAAACAGGGCCTTGATAGGCTGATGAGTGTCTCACTACTTGCTGAGACTGTCCTTGAACCTGTGATCCTCCTGTTTCAGTCTCCCAAGTACTGGGATTAAGGGCATGAACTACCATGCTCAGCTTGGCCTTTATTCTTCTAAGATTAAAAAAAATTTTTTTTGGTACTTAGGATTGAACCCAGAGGCATTCTATCTCCAAGCCACACTCCCAGCCCTTTTCTGGTTTTTGTTTTGAAGTAGGGTGTTGCTAGATTGCTGAAAATCGTGATACGTCGCAGAGGCCTTCTTAGAACCTGTGAGCTGTCCTGTCTCAGCCTCCTGCATGCTGAGACTCCAGGCATGTACCACCACATCCGGCTTACACAACCACGTGGGGTGTGGACAAAGCCCGCACTTCATACATCCTGTCCTTGGGGGCCAGGGTCTGAGGGTGACGGACTTCATCCCCAACTCCTTCCTCTTCTCAGACGCTGGGTTTTCCCTTCTCTGCTAAAGTCCAGTACTTTCACTGAACTGTTTCTTGGTACCAACCACTCTGGGTCAATATCCCAGTCATGGTTTATGCTGCAGCATATTATGTATGTTGAAGCTGCTCCTTGACTTACAATTTGGTGATATCCTGATAAATCCATTGTTATGTTGAAAATGCACTAAAAATTCCTAAACTTACTAAACATCCCAGGTTAGCCTTCAGCTTTGAGTATGCATAGAACACTTGCATTAGCCTACAGCTGAGCAAAGCCCTGTAACACAGCGCCAACCTTTTGATAAAGTGCTGGACGTTTATAGCGTCGTATTATATATGACAGTATTGAATACGATACTAAAAATGTAAACAGAACAGCTGCATGTGTCTGTGCGTTCTCATTATCAAAAAGTGGAGAGAAGCCGGGCATGGTAGCGCACGCTTGTAATCCCTTTGCTTGGGAGGCTGAGACAGAAGGATTGCACAGGTTTGAAGCCAGCCTCAGCTCTCAGCAGCTTAGTGAGACCCTGTTTCTAAATAAAATATAAAATAGGTCTGGGAGGATAGCCCAGAGGTAGAAAGCCTCTGGGTTCCACCCCCAGTACCACCAAAAAAAAAAAAGAAAAAAGTGGAGAGTTGTAGGTTAAATCAAATTCCAGAACCACTTGTCTTTCAAGGCTTGTAATCCCAGCGCTTGGGAGGCTGAGACAGGAAGATCGCACAGGTTCGAAGCCAGCCTCAGCTACTCAGTGAGGCTCTCAGCAACTTAGTGAGACCCTGTTTCCAAATAAAGTATAAAAAAGGTCTGGGAGTATAGCTCGGAGGTAGAAAGCCTCTGGGTTCCACCCCCAGTACCACCAAAATAAATAAATAAATAAATAAATAAATAAATAAATAAAATAAAAAGGTCTGGGAACATAGGCCGGAGGTAGAAAGCCTCTGGGTTCCACCCCCAGTACCACCAAAATAAATAAATAAATAAATAAATAAATAAATAAATAAAAAAAATAAAAAGGTCTGGGAACATAGGCCGGAGGTAGAAAGCCTCTGGGTTCCACCCCCAGTTCCACCTAAATCACTAATGGAATCTTTGTCTCATTCCATTTCCTTGGTTTTCTTCTCTAGGACCCTCTATGATATGTGTGAAATAAAATTAAAATTTTATAAAATATACAGTTTTATAAATATACAAGCTGGGTATGGTGGCGCACGCTTGTAATCCCAGCAGTCAGGAGGCTGAGACAGGAGGATGGCAGTTCACGAACAGCCTCAGCTACCTAGAGCCTTTGCAACTCAGTGAGAACCTGTTTCAAAATAAAGAATAAAAAATAGGACTAGGGTGTAGCTAGGAGGTAGAATGCCCCTGGGTTCCATCCCTAGTACCAAAAAAATATAACACACACACACACACACACACACACACACACACACACACACACACACGAGTACAGCTGGGAGTGGTGGCATATGCCTGTAATCCCAGTATTTGGAAAGTTGAGACAGGAGGATTGAAGGTTCAAAGCCAGCCTCAGCAACTTAGTGATACCTTCTTTCAAAACAAACAAACAAACAAACAAACCTGTGAGGCTCCCAGGTAGTTGTTTCCCAGAGCACACCCTACTTTCCTTGCAAACCAGACTTGGGATCTGAATGTGAGTCAGTAGCAGAGCCGAGGCTCTGGGGGTACTCTGTTTACCTCTAATCTCCAGGAAACTTCTAATGAAGAGCCTACAGATCTTTGTCCCTCAGGAAGATGAGACTATGGGAAAGTCTGCTCTGCTTTTGGGGCCTCACTACTTAGTTCTACAGCTTGCTACCCACACTGCACCAGAACCTGCCTGACACCTCAAGGACCCGCCTTGGGGTGGAGTCGTCTGGCCTGCACACTGCCCCCGAGGCCTCACAACTGCCCAATGCTCTGTGCCTGCCTGTCCCCTGGGCCGAGCCTGGGCTCCCGACCTCTGCCCCTGGCAAAGGCTGGCAGACACCAGGCAGAGCAGCTGTGAGTCCCACTCATGGCAGATGGGCCTGCACCTTCTCAGAGTGTTCTGCCTCGGGGCCTCTGGACTCAGTTCTGGGAGCGCTTTTCCGTCTGGATTCCCATATTTTACTCAATCTGTCGTTTGTAGGAAAAGAAATGGAACTGGAGAACATTGTGCTAAGTGAGATCTTCCAGACTCAGAAAATCAAGTGTCATGTGTTTTCTCATTTATGAAAGCTAGAGAGAAGAAAGGACAGACAGGGACCTCATGACAATTAGGAGAGAGACCAGGGGACAGCAGAGGGGACGGGAGGGAGAGACCAGGGGACAGCAGAGGGGACGGGAGAGACCAGGGGACAGCAGAGGGGACGGGAGGGACCAGGGGACAGCAGAGGGGACGGGAGGGAGAGACCAGGGGACAGCAGAGGGGACGGGAGAGACCAGGGGACAGCAGAGGGGACGGGAGAGACCAGGGGACAGCAGAGGGGACGGGAGGGAGAGACCAGGGGACAGCAGAGGGGACGGGAGAGACCAGGGGACAGCAGAGGGGACGGGAGAGACCAGGGGACAGCAGAGGGGACGGGAGGGACCAGGGGACAGCAGAGGGGACGGGAGAGACCAGGGGACAGTAGAGGGGACGGGAGAGAGAGACCAGGGGACAGCAGAGGGGACGGGAGAGACCAGGGGACAGCAGAGGGGACGGGAGAGACCAGGGGACAGCAGAGGGGACGGGAGGGACCAGGGGACAGCAGAGGGGACGGGAGGGAGAGACCAGGGGACAGCAGAGGGGACGGGAGAGACCAGGGGACAGCAGAGGGGACGGGAGGGACCAGGGGACAGCAGAGGGGACGGGAGGGAGAGACCAGGGGACAGCAGAGGGGACGGGAGAGACCAGGGGACAGCAGAGGGGACGGGAGAGACCAGGGGACAGCAGAGGGGACGGGAGGGAGAGACCAGGGGACAGCAGAGGGGACGGGAGAGACCAGGGGACAGCAGAGGGGACGGGAGAGACCAGGGGACAGCAGAGGGGACGGGAGGGACCAGGGGACAGCAGAGGGGACGGGAGAGACCAGGGGACAGTAGAGGGGACGGGAGAGAGAGACCAGGGGACAGCAGAGGGGACGGGAGAGACCAGGGGACAGCAGAGGGGACGGGAGAGACCAGGGGACAGCAGAGGGGACGGGAGGGACCAGGGGACAGCAGAGGGGACGGGAGAGACCAGGGGACAGCAGAGGGGACGGGAGAGAGAGACCAGGGGACAGCAGAGGGGACGGGAGAGACCAGGGGACAGCAGAGGGGACGGGAGAGACCAGGGGACAGCAGAGGGGACGGGAGGGACCAGGGGACAGCAGAGGGGACGGGAGAGAGAGACCAGGGGACAGCAGAGGGGACGGGAGAGACCAGGGGACAGCAGAGAGGACGGAGGGCGCCAGGTGGGGATTGAAAGGGGAAGGGTTAGGAAGCAAGAGGCCCGTAGCGTCCCGTCCGCAGGTCAACATACGTCTGTGAAGCTTACTGTCCTGTACAGGGGGAGAGAGCAAGAAAAGGGTGCTTTGTGGAGGGAAAGGAAACAGACCAAGTAATGCTATGGGTATTTATGAATGGATCATTACAGACCGCACTATCCTGTATAATAACAATGCACCATAAAAAAATTAAATTTTTACTTTTATTTGTGTTACTGGGAATTGCACTCAGGGGTTTTTTACCTTCAGGCTATACCCTCACCTCTATTTTATTTTTTATTTAGAAACAGGGTCTCACTAAGTTGCTAAGACTGGCCTCTAACCTGAGACCCTCCTGTCATAGCCTCCCAAGTACCGAGACTACAGGCATGTACCACAACACCAAGCTCTAAAGTTGTATCTGCTACCTCATTACTACTAAAATATAAGTATGTTATTGAATTAAGTGGCTGGCGATCTTTCATCACAGATATAAGATATTCAATTCTGAAATAAATTTACAATTGCAAATGCTGTGAAAAAGATACTCAAGACAGGCTAGGATCAATTACATCCTGTCTTTTATTATCTGTACAAGAGTTTAACCTACCTTTATTTCAACTCATCAATATGGATAGAACTAGAATTAGTTCCAGTACTCACGACTATTGACGTCAGGTCTTCACTTTCGAATCGCCCGATTGCTAGTTCCAGAGACTTGTACATAGCTGCTGAGACGCGCTGTGTAATCAGTCGGTTAAGGTCTATCGATCTGCCCAGGAGCTGGAGGGAGCGAGGGAGAGGCACGTCAGGAAAGAGGCCACAGGAAGAATGTACGACAGCAAATAAGCAACAGTGAAGTAAACTCCCAAACCTATTGCAAAACATAAGAATCAGCCAGGCAATAGTGGCACACACCATAATCCCAGTACTCAGGAGGCTGAGACAGGAGGATTGCAAGTTCTAGGACAGCCTCAGCAACGTATAGACTCTCAGCAACCTAGCAAGACCTTGCTTCCAAACAAAAAATAAAAAGGGCTGGGGGTGGGGCTTGGAAGTAGAATACCCTGGGTTCATTCTCCAGTAGCACAAAAAAACAAAACGAGAGCTAGGCATAGTGGTACACACTTGTAATCCCAGTACTTGGGAGGCCGAGACAGGAGGATCGCAGGTTTGCAGCCAGCCTCAGCAACTTAGTGAGTTTCAAAATAAAAGAATAAAAAATAGGGCTGGCAGGGTAGCTAGGTGGTAGAATGCCACTGGGTTCTATCCCCAGTACTGGGGGAAAAAAAAAAGTAAATAAAAAATCCAATGACACCATAGAAATTTAAACATTTTATATGAAATTTTATACACATGTAATCTTATCCAAATACCCTTTTTTTTCCCTTTTATTTGGTGGTACTGGGGGTGGAACAGAGGGGCTTTCTACCTCCAGGCTATACTCCCAGACTTACTTTTATATTTTTTAATTGGAAACAGGGTCTCACTAAGTTGCTGAGAGCCTCGCTAAATAGCTGAGGCTGGCTTCGAACCTGTGCAACCCTCCTGTCTCAGCTTCCCAGGTGTGGGGATTACAAGCGTGTGCCACCACGCCTGGCTCTACCCTACTTTTCTAGAGCTGATTTTTTTTTTCTTTTTTTTTTTTGGTGTTGGGGATTGAACCCAGGGGCATTCTACTTCCCAGCTACACTCCCAGCCCTATTTTACCTCTTAATTTGAAACAGGGCCTCACTAAGTTGCTGAAGCTGGCCATGAGCTGGTGATCCTCCTGTCTCAGCCTCCCAAGTACCGGGATTATAAACTTGCATCACCCTGCCGGGCTTAGAGCTGAAATTTTACAAGCCAAAGCCTTAAAGGACTTTTGTAGCACCCTTTGCATTGAATTTACACTTAATCATGGGCAGAAACCCGAGTCTCACCAGAGCACCAGAGTGTCTGGGCCAGTCAATTTGACACTGGGTGTAACAGTGCACATTGCCACACCGTCTCCCACACCTCCTCACGGAGCAACGGGGATGTCTAACAACTCACAGGCATTACAATGAAAAGAAAGAAAAGCTCTTTCTCAGGTCCTGGGAATTTATCCGCCTCCACTATCATTTAAACAACATCAAGCCCAGGTGAGGAAGGTCCTGACGCGTGCACACTGGTTACCTGTACAGACAGCGGGGCCAAGTGGACACCCCACCGTCGCCCTTAGCTTCTACCTTTGGGGTGCTGCGTGCACAGTCATACATCACTTACCATCAGGACGTGTCGTGAGGTGGTCCTGTCGCCATGCCAACATCATAGTGCACACTTAAATGAACTGAAACATCTACAGCATCCCCAGGTGCTATAACTTGGTGCGCAGCTGTGGCACCAGGGCCTCAAAATGCTGGGCAAGCTCTTTACCACTGAACTACACTACCTGCTCGGTGATAAAGTCTTAGGACTACAGTGAAATACGCAGTCTGAGTTTGACTGAACATTGTTAAAGGGTACATTACTATACAGTTTAAAAAATACAACAACAAAGCACTGTCTATCTTTGAACTCCTTGTTCTAGCCAGGAGAAAGCTTGCCTTTCATGCTTTGAGCCTTAAGTTTCTCTAAACTACAATCTTTTTGAGCTCTGGCTTTTGGGCTCCTGGAAAAGGGAAGATCCCTTTGGGCTACACCTGTCCCTTGGAGCCTACATCTGGGCAGGTGCAGCGAGCTGCAAGTTTCTCCCTGGAGCTGAAGTTATTTTAAAAGCTTAACACAATTTTTTTCCCCCTGTACTGAGGATTGACCCTAGGGGCGCTCTACTACACTCTCAGCTCTATTTTATTTTTTTACTTTGAGACAGGGTCTCACTAAGTGGTTGAGAGTCTTGCTACGTTGCTGAGGCTGTCCTCAAACCTGCAATCCTCCTATCTCAGCCTCATGAGTCCTGGGATTACAGGTGTGAGCCACCAGGCCCAGTTCAATTTTTTATCATGAGACGGTCGCCAAGTTGCCCAGGCTGACCTCGTACTTGCAATCTTCCCAATTTAGCCTCCAGAATGGCTGGGCTTTAAGGCTTATGCACCAAGCCTGGCACGCTTGTGTTCCCAGCTACTCAGGGTGCTGAAGCAGGAGGATCCCTTGAACCCAGGAGTTTAAGGCTAGCCTGGGCAACATAGCAAGACCCAGCTGAAAAAAATGAATAAATAAAAAGAGAACACCGTAGGGATGTTCAACCAGTCATGTAACATGCTAACATAACAGCTGAGAGGCTGTAAGCAAACCCAGCCTCCTCACGCCAGGTCTGCACGAAGCCCAGCAGGGCCTGCTCACCTGCACGTGCCTCTGCTTCAGCAGCGTCTCGTAGCGGTTGGATGGCGGGAGATGGATCGTGGCTCCCTGGTTCTTACATTCTGACCGTAACCGTTTATCCAGGAGCAAACTGGCACAGAAGGAGGACAAGACATGTTTCACATCTTGTGAATTTTAATGGAAATACTGGATCAAACTATCCAAGATTTTGTATCAAAATCACAAACCACGCACCTTCCTGCCATAACCTTATAATATGCAAATATCTGGTCTGCCAGCTTGTAAACAAATTGGTCAAAACACAGATTCACCTGAAGAAAAAGAAAGCACGCATTAGATTTCAATTCCGTAAGTCAAGACCAAATAGCCCCACTTAAAAACAAAATTGCAAAAGTGACAAAGCGAGGTTCTTATTAGAAAAGAGAAAGTAGAAACAACTGCACTAACGTCAGCATGGTGAGTAAACTAAGTGTGGCCAGGAGTGACCACTACTCAGTCATCAAAAATTATGTCAGAATTGCTCCTACTGGGTGGGCGTGGTGGCGCACGCTTGCCATCTCAGTGCTTAGGAGGCTGAGACAGGAGGATCGCACAAGTTCAAAGTCAGCCTCAGCTACTGAGTGAGGCTCTCAACAACTTAGTGAGACCCTGTTTCCAAATAAAATATATATATATATAAAAAAAATAGGTCTGGGAGTGTAGCCTGGAGGTAGAAAAGCCTCTGGGTTCCACCCCCAGTACCACACACACACACACACACACACACACACACACACACACAAGAATTGCTCCTACTGAGGGTCGAAACATTCCTTCCCATAAACACAAAAGAATATGAAGTTCCTGGAGGGTTAGTGTGCACCGTGTCTGGGGTCCCCACCCAGAGCAGTTCCTGTCACCAGCCCTGCGTCTCAAGAGCCACTATTCAGGGCACCTCCCTCCCAGGCTCCCCCTGGAGCAGGGCCAACTGCACTGGGTATGAGAGCCCAGAACCTGCACCCTTGCTTCCAGATGGGCTAGCACCACTCTATGGACCACAATGAGGACACCGTGCTCAGAGGCGGAGGACCCAGGAGGGCAGTGCCTGCCCTCACACACCCTGCATCAGAGGACCCATGACACTCCCTGAAGAAAGAGCTACAGGCGGTCTCCAGGAAGATGCAGAGGAAGAGCTGCAGGTGGTCTGTCTCCAGGAGGACGCACAGGCCCAGATGCACAAACCCATTTGCTGTGGTTAGGCTCTCTTACATGGTGGCTAGAGACCAAGATTCACCTCCCCAGCTATGTGTACCATGACCGATGATTCCTCTTGCGGGGAATTTGTCCAATGCAAATAAAAAAGCACCAGGAAGTTCTGCACAGACCTACTTATGATAACCCCAAACAAAAATTGAAGAAATAAAATACGGTTGGTTCAGTGCCAAGACCACACTCCTAACAGAATACAGACAGATGAGGACGGTCCAGAGGAAAAGCACACCCCCATTGCCCTGGGTGCAGATGCTGACGGAAGGCTCACTTCGAAATGCCTGTGCCTTTGCTTAAGCCACCTTGTGTTTTAAAGGAAGAAGCTTAACTCCTTTAGGAGTGCGGGAAAAAGAAAAATTAATTAAAGGAAAATAAAAGGAATTGAGGTGCTGGGGCCCTCACCTCTGCCTCGATCTCATCGTAGAGAAACTGCTTGTTGAACCTGGTCAGCGCGTAGTGGGCACTGTCGTTGTACAGATCGAGGGAGTAGAGGACGTACCTGCAGAAGGTGGACACTGGTCACCCCTCGGCCTCCCACACCACCGACTGGCAGCCCTCATGGCTCCGACTCCGCCAGAACGCTCTCATCAAGGAAAACCAATTTCTTTTCTTTTCTTTTCTTTTCTTGGTGGTACTGGGGTTCCTGGAAGCCCTTCTAACTCCGGGCTACACTCCCAGACCTATTTTTTATATTTTTGAAACAGGGTCTCTTAAGCCAGCGCGGCTGGCTTCAAACCAGCGCGATCCTCCTGTCTCCGCCTCCCAAGCGCGGGGATTACAAGCGTGCGCCACCACGCCCGGCAGGAAAACCAATTTCTTACTTCACAGGCCCTGTGTCGTCCAGGAGAGCAGCTGCAGGCCCCACCCAGCCAGGAGCAGGGACAGCTCCGAAGGCCACACAGGCAAGGGCCTCCTCCTCCGGCCTCTACCTTTTCACTCCCTACTCTTTGAAGTTTTGTCTTTATACCATAAGTATCAGTACGTTTTTAATAATAAAAATAAGTTCTGAGGATCTATTACAAGTAGGGTGACTATAATGAAAAATAACAAACTAGACATTTCAAACTAGCTCAAAGAGGGGGTTTCCAGTGGTTTCACCACAAGGAAATGAGTGTCTGTGGTGACAGAAATGCCAGTTTTACTGATTTAGTTACTACATGGTACATACATGGACTAACGTTATACTCTGTACCCTACTAATATGTATAATTACGATTGGCCAATTAAAATGTAAATTAAAAGGCCTATTTTCTGATTTTAAGAATAAGCTGTATGGCTTAAAAATAACAACAGATAAAGGTCCTGGATTACACAGCAGGCCACACACACGTCTATTCTTGGACCCAAGCCAAACGGCAGCCATTGTAGGTCCTCTTAGCAGGCAGGGAGGAAGTCCGGTCCTGACAGAGGGCCCTGCACTGAGCTTGGGCTCCTCACATGCCCCAACGCCAGGGAACAGCAGACAAAGTGGACAGCAATCATCCTGGCCAACATCCAGGTACAAGAGACCCAGGAGGCCTTACCCACAGAGAGCTGGCCAGCGAGGCCAGTCTCCAACTGTTTGCAAGAAGCCCTCCCCCTTTTACAGCTTTCTCTACATGGAAGTCACGTTTGGGTAGAATGACCCTTCCACCCTGGCCCAGAACCCCAAGCCCAAGACAAAGCTGTTTGATCAATACTTCCTTCCCCATTCATCCTGGTCACAAAAGAAGCCAGGCCACATGGGCGCTGGAGGCCTAATCCCAGCATACTGGGTCTGGCCAGGCCACAGGGCCCATGCTGTACAGACCCGGGGCAGACAGGCCCATCTCCTCTCTACCAGGCTGCACAGCCTTGCCTAGCACCTGTGCAAGGTAGGAGCTTGACTCATTCTACTACCTGAGCTTCTGATTTCAGCCTGAAGACAAGAAATCGGTCACTTGTATTACTCTCCAAAGCTTTACTCAGCAATATGACTGCCCGTGATATGTTAAACAGCAGTCCAGCCCCCTTCCCTCGACCCCGGCTCCCAGATGCCTTTAGGCCCCCACCCCATGATCAAGGACCTGCGGGGCACTCACTCCATCATGGACGCCTCCTTGGTCTCTAGGATGTGGTCAGTCAGGATCCAGGGCATCGACATTTCAATAGGGAACTGGATCCTCCTGCCCATGGTCAGCTCCAGGAAGAACTCTCGGAACCACAGCTGTGAAAGGTCACAGCACTGCTGCAGCGTCTCTTGAGGGATCCAAACAATATCATGTTACCTTCTGTGAGCGGGAAAAGATTCAGCAGAGAAGACACAAGAGCACTGCGTGTGGGGCGGCAGCTCCTCCATGCTCGGCTGTGCCACGCGGCCTGGAGGAGAGCGCAGAGGCTTGCCAGACCCCTCATACAGGGACAAGACCAGCAGGCTGCGGCTGCGTGGACCCTGAGCACTCAGAGCAGTCAGCATCCTCTGCCAGCAGGGACATAACTGTCCTCGCAGGACGAGGGGGGAATGTCCTTTTGAAAAGGAGAAGTAAAACAGGATTACAGGTTGAGCATCCCTGATCAGAAGGCCCAAATGTCTCAAAATTGTAAACGTTTGGAGCAGCCAAAGGACACTGCAAAGGGAATGCCCCACACCTGACATCACATGAAGGCTGCACCAGAAACAGCATCCGGTCCTGCACTGCTCAGTGACAGCCACATGCCGCCAAGCGCACTGTCCAGTAACTCCGCAGCGGTGCGGGCTTCACGGAGTGTGCTTGCACAGCTGAGATGCCCGTGATGTCAACAAGCCAGTCTTTCGGGACCACGTTCATGTGTCTGCTCTAACATTGACTGAAATGCCATTTGGCAGTCCATGACTGCATAAAATTACTTCTGGACAATGTATAAAATGCATAGGAAACAAACAAATTTTCTGTTTAGACTGGGGTCTCAACACCAAGATCACTCATTATACAAATTTTCCAAAATCTGAAAACAAAAGCCATGATCAGAAACGCTTCTGCTATAACAAGGGATTCTCAACCTGTATTTTCTTTTACTTAGGATAAAAGCCAATGTCCATGACAGCATCACATGCACACCCAGGGTAGGTCCAGCTAATGCAAACCTGGACAGATTTTAAAAACTAGGTCTCTGGCCTTTCGTGGAGTTAATGGCAAGCCGCGACTCCATACTCCGATCCCTGCAGCACCGCTGGCCAAGAGCGAGCCTGTGCCCTGAGCACATGATGGCATGTTGGTAAGGCGGCAGGCAGCCACACAGGGGCAGAGGGCAGCCGGAGCCCAGTCAGAGTGGCTGTGTACCATCAAAACGGGGCTGACCTGGCTCAGGCACCGCCACCTCCCACGTGGCTACCTGCAGGGCCGCTTCTGCTACCTGTTGATGCCTGCCTCTCATTCCGTGTGACAGGGTACATCTGCCTGTGCTTCTGACCCCAAATGTGTTCACATCACGAGGCTGGCCACAGCTCCACGGTGCGGGTCCCTGAATGGGCCACACCCACAGAGGCTGCGGCAGAGACCAAAGACCAAGGAGGCACTGGGGGAGCCTCGGGATGTCCAGCCACCACCAAGGTTAGGACTTGTCACTGTAAGGTGGGGGTGTGAAAGGACCCGGGCAGGGGAGGGTCAGGCAGGCAGAAGCGCTCTAGATGGTTAGCGGTGTTAGAGCATGCTGGGCCGCACTCTGGTCAGCACTGTCTCTTACCACTGAAATTTATCAAGTGTGTGTAGAAGAACGACTCTCGATGAAATTTTTCTATGTCCAATATGGTGGGCCCCTCAAGGCTACTTCTCAAGGTTTTCTTGGAACCACTTTTGTCTGCAATGAGGGACTCTAGCATGGTTCTCACCATGTAAAGCTGATTATCCAAGGAAACATTTGTGGGGGAGAAAATACACAGGGTACATTAGTTACGCCAACTCAGAAACCCCCAGAGAAGGCCTGCTCCCGGCTGCTGCCTGGGCCAGGACACCCTACACACAAACACAACGAAAAGACAAACAGGGTCTTACCACCAAAGGTTAAGAGAGGCGGGTAGGTGTACGACTGCCTCAGAAACGCGTTTACCACATGCAAGAGCCTCTCCATGCCCAGAGACTTGAGCTGCCTCAGCAGCTCGGCCGAGCCCAAGGACTCGGCCATGGTGCGCACCAGGTAGAGCTAGACACAGACAGACAGGGAGGGAGAGGTGGGAGAAAGCCGTTAGTCACACGACACACGCCTGGGAGAGGACACGGGACTCGCACAGGACAGGGCCGGAGGGTATGCACCTCACGCCGGCCCTCAGGCCGACCCCGAGGGTCAGCCAGCGCCTTCTGCCCGCCATCCGAGAGGTCCCTAGGAGCCAGCCACGTGCTTTGCTGGTAACTTTCCAGAAGACAGACAGAGTGATTGTAAAGCCTCCAAGTGAGAGGTGAGTAAGAAGTGCCAGGTCCCAGGAAAAGCAGAGGAGCATATAAGATCGGACACGAGAGGCGGTGATTAGCACTTCAAGGACGTCAGGAAATAGAGCAGCAAAGGTGGCTAAGACCAAGACATACAAAAGCAATATCATGACTCCAGCGCTTCATCCTTAAGAAGGCTTATTTGTAGACCCAATGTAAAAACTAGTCATTGTACACTTAAACACCCATCGAGCAGCACAGTACGACTGTACACATGGACACGTCCATGTGTATTTGGAGTTGGAAGTGGAATCAACTCACTTCTGAAGGCAAATGAATAAACCAGAGAATCACTGGGGCGTCTCAGTTAACGTTCCGCATTGACTCGGGTGGGGCCCGGGGGTTGCAGAAAAGTGAAAGGCAGGACACAACTTGCCCGAGCAGACAGTGGTGGCATCCTCTCCCCCACCCAGGGCGACCCAGCCCACACAGGGTGGAGGGGATGAGAACCTGTGTGCTGGAGGGGCCCACGGCGCGGCGGGGCACTTTGATGTCGAAGCCACTCTTGGGGTCCTTCTCGCCCCGCAGAGCCGGGTCATTGAAGGGCTCATGTCCTGTCTCCCAGTCGCACACCGTCTTCCTGATGGCCTGCAGGACACTGAACAGCCCACCACGCTATCAGAAAGGGCCTTCTATAGCCAACAACCCAGTACCTGGCAGACAGGCTCCCAGGACAGCCAGTGCACCAAACAGAGACACGTTGCTTTAGCGGGACATGGTAATAGTAAAGTTCAATACGAAATCTGGGAAACAAATGGTACTCCTGGAAACAGCACTAGTCCCAGAAGACTTTCCTGAACACTCAGTGGAGTGTTCAGGAAATAATTTTTATTAATGATAAAAATTATACAATCGTGAGCAACAAATTATTTAGGTATAAAGAAAACAAAAAGTCTGTATATTCACGAGCCCAAATAAGCTCAATTCACGTAGAAATTGTCTTCAATTTTTATCTAGCCGGGCGTGGTGGTGCATGCCTGTAATCCCAGCATTCGGGAGGCTGAGACTGGAGGATCACAGTTCGCAGACAGCCTCAGCTACTTAGTGAGGCCCTCTGCAACTTAGCGAGACCCTATTTCCAAATAAAGAATAAAAAATAGGACAGGAGGTGTAGCTTGGAGGTCGAATGCCCCTGGGTTCCATCCCCAGACCCGCACACACAAAGAAGCTCAAGAAAGAGCTGCTATATGTCTACAGTATCTACACTGTTGGCAGATTTGTAGGGCAGGACAGAAGAAACGGAAACTTACAGAAGACAACAAACACTGAGAGGGGGATGAGCGTTGGGTCCCTGGTGCCCAAGGCCAGGCGATCAGAATCACTGGGCAAATTCCGAGACAACTTTCTCCCCAAAATAAATACGCCGTAGTGCCAAGGTCTCTAAACTTCTCGCTACAATGCGAGAAGTTTGGTTGTTAATAATTGGACTCACCGCCTTACATGTACATACAATGCACCCACAGGGTGCCTAGAGGTTGAAGATAAATGCACTGAAGCTGGAAGCGGTGACGCAGGCCTATAAGTACTTAGGAGTCTAAGACCGGAGGACCGCGGGTTCAAAGCCAGCCTCGGCAACTTAGCAAGACCATTTCAAAACAAAAAAAGACCTAGGGTTTTAGCTTGGAGGTAGGATGACCCCAGGTCCAAACCCCAGTACAAAAAAAAAAATTATAGCTTGGTAAAATGCCCTCGTTCAATCCCAAGTAACACACTCACACACACACGCACACTCTCGTTCAACGCACTGAGCCTATTATGGACATTTAGCTGCCCCGCTGCCTCGTGCGCCGAGTGAGGCTGAGGCTGACCTCTGGATGACGTTCTTCTTCTTCTTGATGGCCTGCCGCAGGGGCTCCCTGAGCGTCACCTGGGAGAAATCCTGCAGCGCGGCATAGACGGTGTGCCGAATGGCGTGGTTGAACACACTCTCCATCCTGCCCATCAGCACCTGCAGGCCCTTGATCATGGCAATCACCTGCAGGCAACACAGGCTTCAGTGGTGGGAGGAGACCATCTTCCCACCCACGGCGATCGGGGCCTCCCATCCTGCAGCGCAGCATGACCTCATCACCCCAGAGGCCTGAGGGGAGACGCAGCCGCCTCGGGCACCCCCACCCTCCAGGGACAGCTTTCCTGATGGACTTCAAGGGGAGGAGAGAGAGATCCAGGAACACAAAAACAATCCACTGGAAAAGAAGCTGCCAGGGTCTGTGAGATGGCGGTGGGTCCTGGACACACCCTCTGGACACACCCTCGCCTCCCAACACATAAATGCCACTAAAAGGGAATCATGTATTGTAGTTAAGAGGTAGAACCAAAGAATTTCTGGAAGAAAACGTGGGAGTAAATCTTCATGACTTGGGTCAGGCACTGTGGTCTCTTACACTGTACACCAAGAGCCCAAGCAACAACAGAAAAACAGATAAATGGGTATCACCAAAATTAAAAACTTCTGCGCCTAAAATGATTTCCATTAAGAAAGTCAAAAGGCAGCTGGGAGTGGTGACGCAGTCGCTACCCGAGCATTGAGACAGAAGGACACAGGTTCAAGGACAGCCCCCGCAACATAGTGAGATGCTCAGTAACCTAGCAAGACCGTTTCAAAACAAAACATCCCTGGGTCGATTCCAGTAAGACACACACTCAGAATGAGAGCGAATACTGAAGATCACATGTAGAATAAGAGCTTGTATCTAGAATAGATAAAGAACTTTTACAACTCAATAATAAAAAAGACAACCCAAGGGTAAAAGAAGTAGTTGGGCGTGGTGGCACACACTTGTCATCTCAGTACTTGGGAGGCTGAGACAGGAGATCACAGGCTCAAAGCCAGTCCAGCCTTAGTGAGGCTCTCAGAAACTTGGTGAAACCCTGTTCCCAAATAAAATATAAAATAGGTCTAGGGGTGTACCCCAGAGGTAGAAGCCTCATGGGTTCCATTCTCAGTACCACACACACAAAAAAAGGATAAAGGATCCAAATGCAAGTATTTCTCCAAAAAATATACATGAGCCAGGCGCGGTGGTGCACACTTGTAATCCCAGTGTTTGGGAGGATGAGACAGGAGGATCGTGGTTTGAGGACAGCCTCAGGTACTTAGTGAGGCCCTTTGCAACTCAGTGAGACTCTGTTTCAAAATAAACATTAAAAAATAGGGCTAGCCAGGCGTGGGGGTGCACACTTGAAATCCCAGCATTTGGGAGGCCGAGACTGGAGGATCGTGGTCCACAGACAGTCTCAGCTACTTAGTGAGGCCCTCTGCAACTCAGTGAGACCCTGTTTCAAAATAAAGAATAAAAAATTGGGCAGGGGGTGTAGCTCAGAGGTCAAATGCCTCTGGGTTCCATCCCCAGACCTGCAAAAATAATAATAATAATAATAATAATAATAATAATAATAATAATAATTAATAATAATGGGGCTGGGAGTGTAGCTCCAAGGTAGAATGCCCTGGGTTTCATCCCCAGTACTACAAAAACAAACAGCAGGGGGAGGGGGGAGAGGGGGGTGCACGCTCGTAATCCCAGCATTTGGGAGGCTAAGATCAGAGGATCGCAATTTGCGGACAGTCTCAGCTATTTAGTGAGGCCCTCCGCAACTTAGTGAGACTCTGTTTCAAAATAAAGAATAAAAAACTAGGGCAGGAGGTGTAGCTCAGAGGTTGAATGCCCTTGGGTTCCATCCCCAGACCTGCAAAAACAAACCAACCAACAAACAAAAAACACTGTAAATTTACCATAATAAACTGGGTGCTGTGGTACATGATTGTAATCCCAGTACTTAGGAGAATCACAGGTTTGAGCTGGGGCTGTTGTTGAACTGTCCTTGAACGTCCTTGAACCTGTGTCCTTCTGTCTCAATGCTGGGATAGCGACTGCATCACCACTCCCAGCTGCCTTTTGACTTTCTTAATGGAAATCTTTTTAGGCGCAATGACTTAGTGAGAACCTATTTCTTTTTATTTTCTTCTTCTTCTTCTTTTTTGTTTTGTTTTGTTTTTTTTTTTGCAGTGCCGGGGATGGAACCCAGTGGCATTCTACCTCCGAGCTACACCCCCAGCCCTGTATTATATTCTTTATCTTGAAACAGGATTCCACTAAGTTATGGAGGGCCTCACTAAGAACCTGAGCTGGCCAAGAACCTGTGACCCTCCTGTCTCAGCTTTCCAAGTACTGGAATTACAAGCATGCACTACCATGCCCAACGACCCTATTTCAAAGTAATAAAATCGGGCTGGGGTGTAGCTTAGAAGGAGAAGGCCTCTGGGTTCAATCGCGGTACCACAGTTGTAGGGTTGGGTGGAAAGAAAGCAGGAAGACATGCTTACCAGACATGACAGGTTATTACACACCTACAAGAGGTGCTGAGGCAGGGATAGACAGTGGATGAGACAGGAGCGGGTGAGAGTGTCACAAGTTAACTGCAGGTGAAAGGCAAACAGCAATGTATCTAGCAGACAATGTAGGAGAATGCCTGTGCACAGACCCCTTAAACAAGACAGGAAGGCTGGGCGTAGTGGCGCACACTGGTAATCCCCGTGCTTGGGAGGCGGAGACTAGAGGATTGCACAGGTTCAAAGCCAGCTGTGCTGGCTTTAAGAGACCCTGTTTCCAAATAAAAATATAAAATAGGTCTGGGAGTGTAGCCCAAAGGTAGAAGGGCTTCCAGGAACCCCAGTACCATCAAAAATTAAAAATTAAAAAAAAAAAAAAAAAAAAAACAAGACAAGAGGAGCACAGCCACAAAGGGACGGAACTGGTCGACTCCGGAAGCAAAGCCTTCTGTCCATCGAGGCCCAAGAGGACAGCACAGGGCAGTCGTGTGGCAGAGCCAGTGGCCACCCAGGTAGGAAAGCCTAGCCCTGCCCACGGCTCTCCTCCCAGGCAGGAGATGCATCGCGTGTGTCCATCTCATCCCTACACCAGAGAAACTGGCCTCCATTCCCAGGGGCTCCCAAAGGAGCTGATGATCTGCTCACCGGGCCGAGAGTGCGTACCTGGGAGCCAGAGCCCACTGTTCCCGAACCTTGTACTGCCTGGACTAGACTGACAGGCGCAAAGGCACCTCGGTGCAGGGATGAAATGTAGGCGGTCTGTTCTTGGAGGGAAAGCGTGTGAGGACGGGGCCACTTGAGCGAGAGAAAGCCACGACGGCCTCACCTCCACCAGGGCAAACTTCTCCTCGCTCGTGTAGTTGTAGCGCGTGGCTCGCTCGTACTCCTCGGCGTTGTCGGGGCAGTCCTTGTTGGAGTACTTGTCAGTGGGGTGCACGAGCTTCCACGAGTACTGACGGGGGGGCACAAGAGGAGAGACAGCCCACGATGAGGCCAGGGACCGAGGCCAGCCTCCCAGACTTTACTGCGTTCCAAAAGCCAGCCAGCCAGCCTCTATCTCAATCACACACGCAAGCACGCACACCCACATGCGCGCAAACACACACAAACACACAAGCACATACACCCACATGTGTGCAAACACACAAGCACATACACCCACACCCATGCACACGTGCACACCCACACAAACATGCACACTCACACACACCCACACCCACACAAACACAGAAGCATGCACACATCTACACGCAAACACACCCACACAAACCCACACGCGTGCGCACACACACGCGCACACACACGCGCACACACACATACACACACACACACACACACACACACACAGGCAAAACCCTCTGGCCAATGACTTCACATCTAAGAACACACTAAGGGGTCCGGATCTAGAAGGACACGCACTACGTGCTGTGTGCATGGAGCTTCCTGCCACCCCATACTTCAGCATGATGTGTAATTAAAAGGCACCAATGAAAGTATTAAAAAAGAAAGACATACACCAGGCTGGGAGCCATGACACGTGTCATAATCCCAGCTGCTTAGGCCAGCAAGACTGTCTTAGAATAAAAGTCACCACTGTGGTGGCACAGGCCTATAATCCCAGTACTTGGGAGGCTGAGACAGGAGGATCGCAGTTCACAGCCAGCCTCAGCAACCTCCTGAGGCCCTCTGCAACTTAGTGAGACCCTGTTTCAAAATAAAAATAAGTTGCCAGGTGTGGTGGTACACCTTGTAATCCCAGTACTTGGGAGACTGAGACAGGAGGATGGTAGGTTCAAGGACAGCCTTGGCAAGTTATGATATTTTCACCAACCTACTGAGACCCTGTTTCAAAACAAAAATAAAGTAGGGCTGAGGGTGTAGCTCAGAGGTAGAATGGCCTTAGCATCATCCCCAGTACCACCAAATAAACAAATAAATAAATAAAACAACAGGGCTGGAAGTGAGACTCAGAGGTAGAATGCCTCTAGAGTCAATCTCCAGTACCATAAAAAATAAAGAATAAAAGGGATGTGAATATAGCTCAGTGGTAGAGCATCCCTCGGTTAAATCTCCAATTGAAAAAGAAAAGGAAAAAAAAAAATAAAAAAGAACAAGAAAAACACCAGGCAAGGTGGTCTGGCCACTGTGTGTTGCATATGTCAGTCTACAGGAAAAGAGAGTGTGCAAGTCAGGTGTGGGTGCACCCTAGACCCCAGTACCTGGGAGGCTAACAGGAGGGTTACAGGTTCAAGGGTAGTTCCATAACCTAAAGAAATCCTGTTTCTAAACTAAAGAGGCTGGGGGTGTAGTCAGAGGTAGCCCCTGGGTTCAATCTCCAGTATCAAAAAAAAAATTTTATATGGATACATATTCTTATTTCTAGGGCCACAGTTGTTTTTTGTTTTTTGTTTTTGGTGGTACTGGGGAGGGAACCTTTGAGCTACACCCCCAGCCATATTTTTCATTTCTGAATTTTGAAACAGGGTCTCACTGAGTTGTAGAGGGTCTCACTAAGTAGCTGAGGCTGGCCATGAACCGTGATTCTCCTGTCTCAGCCTCCCAAATGCTGGAATTACAAGTGTGAGCCACCACGCCCAGCTAGGGCCAAAGTTTTAAAAAGCTGAATTATTTATTCTTGACCCAATGACCAAAGTCAATGGAAAAGTTATGCCAGGCCCATTCCTGAAGTGCTCTGGAGGAAAAGCACTCCTAGCACTGAGGGCGGACATTTGGTCTGCACCTCCTCACGCGCCCGCGCCGCCTACCACTTCCATCACGTGTGCACTCCACTGCGACAGCAGCTGCAGGCCCTGCAGGGCCAGGTCAAAGAGCTTGCGGTACTCGGCGTCAGTCTTCTGGGCCTCTTGGCGGCCAGAGCCTGTGACCACCTGGCACACACAGGCACGGGCGTCAGGAGAGCAGCCAGGGGTCCACTTTCCCCCCAGCCCACTTAAGCAGTTGAGCTCACCGGCTGGCTTTTCTCTTACTACAACCAGCAGCTCATTTTAACGGTGGGACAGCAGTCCCTGGGAGGAAGGCAGGAAATGCACTTCTTTGGAGAAGTATAATCCAGCTGTCCTTGTTGTTTTAGACCTTCCCACTCGGTCTGTAAGTCCTGGGGTCTGGTGCCCTTATCCACCCTGCAGGCTGCACTACCATGGACCCAGGTGAGGTGGCACCTGTGCACAGGAGCTGCTCCAGCCCCACAGGGGTCTTCACTAGAGACGACACAGGCCCGAGGCACCTGGATGGCTAGGCCCTTTCTCAGTCGTCCTGGTTATGTGATGATCAGTATTGGTGGGCGAGAGACAAGGATGCTCATCGTCCTAGAATGCGTGCTAAGGAGCACAGAGCTGCTCTCCCCTCACAGCTGGGGCTGAAGAACCATAAGGTTCAACCAGGTCTGAAAGCCAGACAAGATCCCAGGCCCGACTATCCTCTGCACACACGCCAGCCATCCAAGCCGATGCTGGACCCTGGCCCAGCTGCTCCTCCTGGTCAACCTTCCCTGAGGCCGGCCCCACCCTCCTGTGGACTCCAAGTACCAGGAAACTCCACTGCGGAGGTGAGAGAATCCAGGTGGCCCAAAGGTAGACGCAAGCCTGGCTGCACAGCTGGAAGTATAGAGGCCCTGATGCAGAGGAGACTGCTTCTCCTGCTCCTCCTTCTGCTCCTCCTCCTCTTCTTTCTTCTCCTTCTGCTCCTCCTCCTTCTCCTCTCCTGCTCCTCCTCCTGCTCCTTCTCCGCCCCCTCCTCTTCCTCCTCCTCTTCCTTCTCCTCCTTCTCCTTCTCCTTCTCCTCTTCCTCCTGCTCCTCCTCCTCTCCACTCCAGGCCACCTCCCAGCTCCCACCCCCACTGCCCGCTGGGCTCTCCTCAGCCTTTTCATTGAGAATCTTACTCTGCTTTCCTCCTTTTTCAGTTCTGGGTTCAAACCCAAGGCCTTGCGTATGAGACCCAGCACTAACCACCAAGGGATCCCCAGACTTTCCCGTTATGCTTTCCCAAGGAAAAGCTGCGCTTGGTACAGCAGAATGGATACAGAAAATGCCAACTCCACTCCCTTGTAAGTTGCAGAGAGCTTCTGAAATGGTATTTTGACTTGTACTATGCTGTTTTTAAAGCAAGTAAAGTTAATACTCGGGGGCAGAGAGCACAGGGCGTCAGAGGCCTCCTCCGTGGCGCAGTGCACGCACCTCGCTGTTGCTGTAGCGGGCCAGCTCTGAGATAAAGCGCATGTGGTCCTCGCGGATCTGGATCATCTGCTCACAGATGTTGTACTGCGGGCTGCTGCTGGAGGAGGTGCACGTCCACCTGGGTGTGGAGGGGAAGTCCGTGTCACCTACACGGCCTCTCTTGTGCCCACACGGGGGTGACTGGGCATGCTTTCACACACCAGAGCCCCTCCAGTGGAGCTTAAATAAGTGAAACAAGGATTATTCAACAGGCCCCCTGTGGTCAAGTAATCTCCATTTTTCCTCTCTGGCCTCTGCAATCTCTGAGACAGAAAGGCACTTTGTCAAACTCCTGGTTGTGGTGACCAGAGGCTGGCGGAGGGTACAGTGCTCAGCAATCAAGGAAAGCATCCTGTGAGACTCAGAACTGCGCGGAATCTATAGCACAGTCCCATGTGCTGATCACATCTCTATTTGTGAACCACAGATCCTGGATAGCAGAGTTCAGCCAACTTTCTATTACAAGACCAGAGAGTAAACCTTTTAGGGCTCACAATCTACACTGTCTTACCTCTGTCACATGTCAATATTTTAACACAGCTTTTTAAAAATGAAAAGATCGCCAGGTATGGCAGTGCATGCATATCATCCCACTATTTGAGAGACTGAAACAGGAGGATTACAGGTTCAAGACCAGACTCAGCAACTTAGAAGGACTCTCAGCAACCTAGTGAGACTATTAAAACGGGGGGGGGGGGGCATTCTCAGCTCTGGAAACCTTACAAAACCAGGCGTTGGACTGACTTGGTCCTTAGGTGACAGTGTTGTAACTAAAACTCACGCAGGTGGGTTGTGAAGCGTTTATCAGCACACTACTGGCCCAGAAAGGTATTGTAGACTTCTGTATTCTCAGCTGGTACTGTCCAGAAGAAATCTCTGGCAGACGGAAATTTTTGAAAACTGCTCTCTAAGACAGTAGTCACTGACCACTGAACTTCGGGAATGTGATTATGTTACTAAGGAAATTTAAATTTTAGCTGTATTTTCCAATGAACTTAAATGCAAGTAACTATATGCAGCATAGACTATATACCACAGTGGATATTTAGTTCTCAAATGTTGAGAACGTCACAAATGTTATTTCTAGATCAATAAACAAAGCATTACAGAGCTGCCTGGGGGGAGACTGTGGGAATCTCCAGCTGGGCAGCTTTGTTCCTACCGAGATTTATTTTCCTCATAGTGGGCGCTGGTCTTGATGTATCTCGCCAGTTCTATTTGCATGTCCCCAAACAACGGCACCACCTGGAGCTGCTGTATTCAAACAAGAAAGGAGGGTCAACATGTACGTGTAATCCCAAACACATGAGCAAAAGGAAAATGACTCGTGCTAATAATCACGCTGGTCTGCTACTTCTGCAAATCACATACTGCAAAAATAACTCCTAAGTTCACTTTGAAAAGAAAAAAAAAATACAATTTAAGAACCAACATACATTAAAAAAAAAACATTCAAATATTAGAATTAACTTATCTGTTGCTACATTTTTGGTTATTAAAAAACAGTTGAGGCCGGGCGTGGTGGCACACGCTTGTAATCCCTGCACTTGGGAGGCTGAGACAGGAGGATCACACAGGTTCAAAACCAGCCTCAGCTACTTAGTGAGGCTCTCAGCAACTTAATGAAACCCTGTTTCCAAATAAAACTATAAAATAGGTCTGGGAGTATATCCCGGAAGTAGAAAGCCTCTGGGTTCTACCCCCAGTACCACCAAAAAAAACAGTTGAGGGCTGGGCATGGTGGTGGACACTTGTAATCCCAGTATTCGGGAGGCAGAGACAGAAGGATCACGGTTCATGGACAGCCTCAGCTACTTAGTGAGGCCCTTTGCAACTCAGTGCGACCCTATTTCAAAATAAAGAATTAAAAATAAGGCTGGGGGTGTTGCTCAGAGGTAGAATGCCCCTGGGTTCCATCCCTAGTACCGAAAACAAACAAACAAACAAAAAATTTGAGTTTTGGAATACTAACAAAGAATAACTATTAAAAAAAATTCAAGCCAGGAATGGTGCACAGCTGTAATCCCAGCACATGGGAGACTGGACAGGAGGATCGCAGATCCTCAGCAACTTGTAAGACTCTGTTTCAAAATAAAAAAATAAAAAGGGCTGGGGTTTAGCTCAGAGGTAAAATCCCCCTGGGATTAATCCTTTGTATGGAAGGAAGGAAGGTACATAAAGAAATAACTTGTAATAGCATACAAATTTTAAACTATGCATGCATAAATCTAACAAAAGATGTGCAAGACCTCAAAACAAAAAGCCCGGAGGTAGAAAGCCTCTGGGTTCCACCCCTAGTACCACCAAAACAAAAACAAATAAGAATAAGAATAAAAAACAGAGCTGGGGGTATAGTTTGGAGGTTGTATGCCCCTGGGTTCCATCCCCAGACCCACGGGGAAAAAAAAAAAAAAAAAAAAAGTGCAGTCCAACAGACCAGCATGACGTGCATTAGCAAAAACCCAGAAACTCAGGGTGCATGGACAGCACTATGGATAAGCAAGTCATTACAGAGACATGAAGCACTCACCACAACGAAAGCCCAAGAGCCATGGCTCAAGGCTTCAGCAGAGACGCAAAGCATGAAGATGGGGTACAAGCAGCCCTGGCCAAGAATGCGAATGACGAGGTGCCATCTGCCTCAGGTGCACCGGAGAGCAGGGGAGCGCAGCCGGGGGAGAATGAGCACCTCCACCCGCCCCCACACTGCTTCCCAGGCATCACAAGCCCCGGGTTCAGGCAACCAAATGTGATCTAATGAACTCACCTTGAAGTACTTGTCGATTTTGGACAAGTTTATTCTTTTCTTGGCATCTAGTTTATAGATGTTACTGACACTCCCATCCATCAAGTACAGACCAAAGCCCATGACCTGAAAACCACATAGCGGTGAGATAACGCTCAGACCTGTGAACTCACCCCACATATATACTGTTATAACACTGCAATCACACATCACTTTTATTTATTTATTTTGTGGTACTGGAAATAGAACCCAGGGTCCTTCTGCCTCCAGGTTAAACCTGACCCATTTTATTTTTATATTTATTTTTATTTTTTGCGGTACTGAGGATGGAACCCAGGGGCATTCTACCTCTAAGCTACATCTCCAGCCCTATTTATTTTTACTTGTAAACAGGGTCTCACTAAGTTGCAGAGGGCCTTGCTAAATTACTGAGGCTGGCTGTGAACTTGTAATCCTCCTGTCTCAGCCTCCCAAGTACTAGAGTCGCGTACCACCATGCCCAGCTTCTGAGTCATCCAGAAGTGATTCAAAGCAAATGGGGGGATGTGCACGAGTTCTATGCCAGTGTGCTGCCATTTTACTTAAGGCCTTGAACATCCATAAGTTCTGGAACTCAGAGTCCTGGAACCAGTTCCCCAAGGACACAAAAGCTAAATATATTAATTCCTAGGAATCATACCTTTAACAAGTGAAATACTAAATATAACCTCTGCTCAAAGCAGACTAATGCTAAGAGAACTTTTGACCCAGGGCCTCTGGATTCACAGGCCCCTTCTCACAGGCTGGCATATGGCTGAGCAGCGTGTGCGCGCTCGAACACACGCACGCACGCACGCACGCACGCACACATGCGCACGCACAGCAGCATGGGGTAAGAAAAGGCTGGCCGAGGCTTTAGATGAAGCACGGCTCCGTTCACTGCTCTGTGGCCCAGCTGCCACCCACACTACCTTGAGCAGCATGTGCTTCTCACTGGGTGTCAGATACATCCGGCTCTCGTAGTAGTCCACACACAGATTCACGATGTCTGCCAGGAGCTCCTCATAGCCAGAAATCACCTCAAGCTGCTGCTGCAGAGACTGAAACAGAGAGAAGACCGTGCTGCGGCCTGCTCCTGGACCACTACCACCGCCACCGTGCAGGGCTAAGCCTCACCTGGGTGATCTTGTTGTGGTTGGCCAGGAACATGGATAGATTCTGTGACTCCTGGATGGACTGCGGGTCCGCCATTTTACGTAAAAACTGAGCAGCCCTTGAGAGCAAAGAGAGTTGATCTCAAAACACACCCACACACTGATTAAAGGAAAAGTATCTACAGGAGTGCGGATCATAGCAGTGGTGATGGTTTCAGCCTCCTGGAGCACCTGGCCCTGGGCTCCCGCTGCCTCCTTGGCCACTAGCTGTGCGTTACAGCTCTGGGCAGCTTACTACCTTGCTGTCCACAGCTGAGAGGCTCCTCAGGGGCCTGCACACTGCTGCTTCTGTGCTGGCATATGTCCCCCTCGCCTAGGCAAGGGGCTCCCAGCCTACCCTGTGATTCTCAGAAGCCCTGCACGAAGATGGCCATCCCTGTTGAGGTTGTTTGCTGGGAACCCTCTGGACTACCACGCCTCTCTACAAAACACACCTGACCCTGGCCAGCTTCTCTAGGACTACTGGTGCTCCAAACTCCAGGGTTCTGGTTCTACCATCCATTTGGAGCTATACCATCAGCTACACCATCTGATGTACACGAAAGACTTAAAGTAAGGCGCCACAATCCTGCAAGGTGCATGCCAAGCCCTGAGGCCCAGCAAAAGGTTGCGAGGGCAGGACGAGAGCCAGGACACAGCATGCCTGGGGCCGTCCCCCAAGAAGCAAAGGACCTTCCACAGAGGAGCTATGGCGTCACCTAGACCCCGGGGTTGAATTAAAGGACATTTCCATGATGAAGACTGATGATAGACTCACACACCATTTCTTCCCTCCCCCTTCCTCATGAGCAAGCCGGACGTGCCCAGAGCAGTGGCCACTCCGCCTCCCTGTGGTCAGCTGTGGTCCTGTGGTAAGGGACCGGGAGCTGGGCCATGGTTCCCTTCTACAGGAGCGTGTAGACCTCATTTCCCCTTCCTCTCTGCTGACTGGAGTGCAGACATGGCAGCTGCAGCTCACAGGCCACGGTGGACAAGGGAAGCCCTTGCAAACCATGGACCCCAAGTCAGAGCTTTACAGGTGAAAGAAAAACGAATCACATTTATGCCACTATTATTTCTATGGTTTTTGTTTGTCTGTCTGTTTGTAGTACTGGGAACCATTTTTATTTTTATTTTGAAACAGATTCTCACTGAGTTCCTAAAGCTGGCCATGAACTTGTGATCCTCATATCTCAGCCTCCCAAGAACTGGGATTATAGGTGTGTGACAGACACCAGCCTGGCTACATTATTTTTATTGCACCCAGCAACTAAAAATGAATAAATAACTATGTGGGGAAGGGGCTTGGAGTCTGGGAAGGTGAGCCAACAGAGGGTCCCTGAGGTCAAGAAGCAGCTGAGGAGGCACGCGGGTCCCCAGGACCACTCCCTTGTGCTCAAGGATGGGGCTGGGTTGCTGTCAGGGCCTCCTACCCGCTCTGAGCCTTCCTCCATGTGGCCCCAGCAGGAGGAGCTGCCCTCAGAAGCTGCCTCTGTCTAGCCTCCCTGCAGTGCTTGCCACAGACTTGGAATCCAGACACTCTCATCAAATGGGACAGCTTCAGACGTTCCCACCTGATAAGAGCTAACGGGTCCAGGTCATTCCCTCGTTTGGAAGCTCTGGGCTGCCACGCAGAGCTGATCTGAGGCAACGGGTGGCCACACTGATTTCACACCAACGATGCTTAACATTCAGAACAACTCACGTGGCTCCCACCGCAGCTTCCTGCAATCTGCTACCTTGTCGTCCGGAGTCGGTTTTATGATAAAGACAGCAGCAGCTGCACAATCCCAGATACATAAGTACAGCATATTCTGATGCAAATTAAAATCTCTTCCAATTTAGCATTAGAATTAAAATTCCTTGCTTACTGGAAGAAAAAGAAGTTGGCATCTCATTCCAGCCAAACATGTCTCCAATGAAACACAGGCTTAGTAAAGAAAATCCACTAAGTCAGCTGGCTCAGTACCACAACCCCCACAGTGAGTGTTCTGGAAGCGTTTCCAGTTCTCCCCACTAGGGCTCCATGTGCTTCGACCCCCAAGACTCATGTGTTGGAGCCTGATCCCCAGGGCAGAGGAACCAGGAGGTGACATGGAGCCTTTGAAAAGTGGGTGGGAAGAGGTGGGGAGTTCTTAGTTTAGATTGGTTAGTGCCACGGTCCTGCAAAGAATTAAAAGAAGTGGGGGTGTAATTCCAGTACTTGGGAGGCCGAAAGAGGAGGATCACAGGTTTGACATCAGCCGTATCAGCCTAAAAGAGATTAAGGTGTTTCTCGGGATTCTGGGTAGTGTTCCCAAGAGGAGTGTCATCAAATTCTGAGTGCAACTCCTCAATCTTCTGGTTTCCCTTTTGTTTTTACCAGGAATTGAATCCAGAGGCATTCTACCTCTGAGCTACATCCCCATCCCTTTTTATTTTTTTATTTTGAAAAGGGATCTCATCAAGGTGCTGAGGATCCTACTATATTCTGAAGCTAGTCTAGAAGCTGTGATCCTCTTGTCTCAGCCAGCCAAGTTTTGGGGTCACAGTGTGCGCCACTGTGTCCAGCTTGGTTTCCTGTTTAGCTATGTGATTCTTTTTGTGTGTGTGTGTGGGTCTGGGGATTGAACTACCTTCGAGCTACACCCCCTGCCCTAATTTTTATTCTTTATTTTGAAAAAGGGTCTCATTAAGTAGCTGAGACTGTCCGCGAACCGCAATCCTCCAGTCTCCACCTCCTGAATGCTGGGATTACAAGTGTGCATCACCACGCCCGGCTGCGATGTGATTCTTCAATCCTTAATGAACTCCTACTACTGTAAGCAGCCACAGGTGATACAGTGGTGGGGAGGGCCTAACCAGAGCCTGAGCTGCACTGTTTGCCTTAGGCCTCCAAAGCTGTCAGAAACAGACCTCTTCCCTTTATAAGATTAGGCTCCCTCATGTTTTATTTTATTTGTTTTTGGTTTTTTTGGTGATGGTACTGGGGTTCCTGAAAGCCCTTCTACCTCCGGGATACACTCCCACAGGCTACACTCCCAGACCTATTTTTTAACTTTTTTAAATGTGGAAACAGGGTCTCTTAAGCCAGCATGGCTGGCTCCGAACCAGCGCGATCCTCCTGTCTCAGCCTCCCAAGCGCAGGGATGACAAGCGTGCGCCACCACGCCCGGCCTCCCTCATGTTTTATAATAGTAAAAGGTGACTAACACACTCCTGCTGGTCTCTTCTACCTTCAAAATGAAAACCACCATGGAGGAGAGCTATCCAGAAGACCTGGAAGCCCAAGGTGACCCTGTAGCACCGCGACAGTTCACGTGATGAGTCTGTACACTGCCATGATGTTGTGTGTGCAAAGAATGCTGGGCCCATGAGTGAGAACAGGGGTCCTGGCTTCTGCTGAGAACCACAGCTCCAATGCCCAAGGGATCCCTGTGGCTGCGGAACCCCACTGCTCCCCCACCAAGATGTTCCCCAGGCCAAACACCTGCACTCTGTGAGCAGGGACTGGTCCCGTCTGTCTGCCGGCTGCCTGAGCCTGGCTGGGCTCACCTCTTGTACGCTGAATGGTCATTCTTCACGCTGCATTTCATGTTCTTCAGCTCGTCCAGGACCGCAAACATATTGATGAACTTGCCAAGTGTGATCAGGTAGGCTTCTGACACGAAGTCCTTCCTCCGCTCGGCATGACACAAGCGTCTCACCTCCCCACAGAAACGCTCGATGGCATTCCTCTGAACAGGAGGAGGAGCAGGAGAGCCCAGGTCAGTGATGTGTGGGTCCAGGCCCCGGCTTCAAGCACAGTTCTGCGCTCACTGTTCCGTACTAAGAAAGCACCCAGCCCGAGGCTTAGGACGTCTCTGCGGCTCAGGCAGAGGCTCCTGTGGGCGGAGTAACGCCCGGGCCTTGGCTCTGCAACAACCATTAGCATTTTGCCCTTTGCCAGCTTTGCGCCTACATGAAAAGAACTTTGTAGTTATTCCATAAGTGACCAAAGCGAAGTGTCCAATAAAACATCCACGATACAGATGCCACGGCTCTCAGATGGGGAAAGTGGGAGAGCTCTTTCCTCTTGGCAACTTTTAGATAAAACCAACGTTCATCTTCTAGTCAGTTCTACCTTTTTCCTTTACTAAATGAAAATTACAATAAAAAATAGTTAAGAGACATTTCCAAAGAACTTCTTTAAAGAGCCAACAAACGTCTTCTCTGGGGTCACTTTTTGTTTTACTAAAGGGTCAAGGGAGGCCATAGCCAGGGCAGAGAGCACCAAGAATGACAGTCAAAGAGGCTAAGAACAGAAAACGGTCTGAAAACCAGATGAGGCACAAGCACAAATTGGCAGGAAGTCAAATTGTGGTAAGTAAGCCAGGCACGGCGATGCACACCTGTAACCCCAGGACTTGGGAGGCGGGGAGAGGAGGACTGTAGATTTGAGGACTGCCTCAGCAACCTAGCGGCCGTGCAAGACCCTCTTTCAAAACAAAAAATAAAAAGGGCTGGGGTGCTGCCTGGAGGAAGAATGCCACTGGGTTGAATCCTCAATACCACGAAACAAAATGTTGTACTCAGAACTGAGATAGGATAGAAAAGAAATAAAGATCAGTAAAAAGGAGACTGCAACTTCAATTTAAAGTCATGTGCTAATGTCCTTCTCTCCCCAGGCCAGTTTTCCTTCCAGGCCTGTAAGTCCCGGATTCTTTTTTTTCTTTTTGCGAGTCTAGGGATGGAACCCAGGGGTATTCGACCTCTGAGCTACAACTCCAGCCCTATTTTTTATTCTTTACTTTGAAACAAGGTCTCACAAAGTTGCAGAGGGCCTCACTAAGTAGCTGAGGCTGTCTGTGAACTGTGATCCTCCTGTCTCAGCCTCCCAAATGCTGAGGTTGCAAGCAGGCGCCACCACACGTGGCTCCAAATTCTTGATTAATCTATAAATCTTAAAAGTGACCATAAATTCCCTTATGAAATTTTTGCCCTGCACACTGTTAGTTGGCTTATACAATGTACTAACATTTAAATTTTTAGAACAGACTAAATAAAGGAAGATATAATAATTTAAAAAGCCTACAGAACAGGGCACACTTTGATAAAAGGGAAGATACAATGAGGACCTGCAGACCCACACGCCATCTGTGACGGAGGCGGATGGCATCCCCACGCCCACCCCTCATGGGATCTGCTGTAAGGAGGACCATGAAGACTCCAAAGTCTGTGTCAAGTATGTCTTTTCACCTCTGAATTTCTAATAAAGCCCGTCCTTTTTGCTAAAACCTGACTCTCTTCTGCAATGTGTCAGAGCAGAAGTCTCCTCTGCCTCTGGAGAGACCCTGCAGAATCCCCTTGTGGTCACTGAGAGCTGGCTTCCATGGAGAAAATGCAAATTACAAAGAAGTAAAACACAGAAGTGATTCCTCTAAATGGTGAGCAAAGTTTTGCCTGTCAAGGACTGGGAGGAGGCCAGCATCTGCCTCGCAGCACTAAACCCCTGGGATTCCTCTGCTGTTTTACCTGGAAGTACATAAAATTCATCAGTTTCGTGACCTCAGGCTCCAGGACCTCCACGGTTTTCTCGTATATTTCCACTCTGTTCGGCTGTTCGTTACATTTCACCTGGGGTGAAGATACAGCGTGCTATGAAAAGGCGTCCATGCAACTAAGGGCAGCCTGGGGCTGCGAGGCTGGCACCCCTGGACTTGGCAGGAGGCAAGGGCGGCGGGCAGGCTACCTGTGGGATGGCCCGTGAGCAGCTCCTCCAGGTGTACAACATGACTGCATATTCTTGGCCTTCCTCCAGCATCTCATTCTGCAAGACACATGGGGCAAATCAAAGAGACACAGGGCCACAGGCACAAAGCAGGAGATGCCAAACTGGTGAGACCCAGACAAAGCGCTGCAAACTCTCCTGACTCTCCCTATGCGGGGCTAAAGGCCACACGCCAAAAACCAGCTGCAAGGAGGCTGCTGAGGCCGCAGGGCCACGACCACCCCAAGCATCCCACAGCGTCTGCGAGCTGAACGGACGTGAGAGGGACGCACAGGCACCTGTGAGGGCCGGACATCAAGGGCAGGCACCATGGGCAGCACCTCAGCTCGCTCAGCTGAACAACCTGATGCTGGGGTGCAGGGCCAGGGCCAGGGCGAGAGCACACGGATCCCCACACGGTCTCTTTTCTGCCTCACCCCAAACCTCCTGGTTCATAGACAGAACCCAGAGACAGGGCTGCTAACCCTACACGTATGGGGACAAAGTTTGATGTATTCCCATAGCATTTAAATCCAGTATAGCAGCCGGGCGTCGTGGTGCACGCTTATAATCCCAGCATTTGGGAGGCTGAGACTGAAGGATCGCAGTTCACGGACAGCCTCAGCTACTTAGTGAGGCCCTCTGCAACTCAGTGAGACCCCGTTTCAAAATAAAGAATAAAAAATTGGGCAGGGGTTGTAGCTCAGAGGTCAAATGCCTCTGGGTTCTAGCCCCAGACCCACAAAACAAAACAAAACAAATAAATCCAGTATAGTTGGGTGTGGTGGCGCATGCTTGTAATCCCAGTACTTGGGAGGCTGAGACAGAAGGATTGCAGGTTTGTGGCCAGCCTCAGCTTAGTAAGGCCCTGTCTAAAAAAAGTAAAAATAGCGCCGGGCATGGTGGCACACGCTTGTAATCCCCGCACTTGGGAGGCAAAGACAGAAGGATCGCGCAGGTTCGAAGCCAGCGGCGCTGGCTTAAGAGACCCTGTTTCCAAAAATTAAAAAATTGGTCTGGGAGTATAGCCCGGAGGTAGAAGGGCTTCCAGGAACTCCAGTAGCACAAAATAAATAAATAAAATAAAAATAAAAATAAAGCCGGACATGGTGGCACATGTTTGTTAATACTAGCATTCGGGAGGCTGAGACCAGAGGATCGTGGTTCGTGGACAGCCTCAACTACTTAGTGAGGCCCTTTGCAACTCAGTGAGACCCTGTTTCAAAATAAAGAATAAAAAATAGGGCAAGGGGTATAACTCAGAGGTAGAATGCCCCCGGGTTCCATCCCCAGACCCACAAAAATAAATAAATAAATAAATAAATAAATAAATAATCTAGTCCAACACCTCCAAAAGAGGACTGCTGCCGTTTTACTTTTATTTTGTTGTGTGAGTGTGTGTGTGAGCGTGTGCGTGTGTGTGTGTGTGTGTGTGTGTGTGTGTGTGTGTTACTGGAAATGGAACTCAGGGGTATTCCATCTCTGAGCTAAATCACCAACCGTATTTTATTCTTTATTTTGAAACAGGATCTCATTAAGTTGCGGAGGAGGCCTCACTAAGTTGTTGAGGCTGGTTGTGAACCTTTGATCCTCCTGCCTCAGCCTCCCAAGTACTGAGATTATACGTGTGCATCACTACACTCACTTGATCAACATTTTAAAAACACTGCTTTTGTAAACTTCAGTACTCGGGAGGCTGAGACAGGAGGATGGAAGGTTTGAGGCCAGCCTCAACAGCTTAGTGAGGCCCTGAGCATCATGGTGAGACCCAAGGAGAGACTGAGCACTAAGCAGGAGACGCTCTCAGAATGTCAGCAAGGCTTCCTTCTGCCCCTGCTGCGAAATTCGCAGAGAGCGCATGTATTGCTTTTATAATAAGAAAAACAAAAGACTTTCTTTAAACTCTACACATTTCATTTAATTTCTTCTCCTTTTCCTCACAACGTAGCAGGGCAATAACTGAAAAAGTATGTATTTGCCGTTCAACTCTGCCCCCACCAGGGGCACCACACCCGCAGCACATTACCATGCCGGAGTGGACCGTGGCTTGCTCGATGTATCTTGCGATGCCCGTGACGAAGGCGTTTCTGTCCTCAAAGTTGGTGTTGAAGTTGGGCTGCAGGGAAGAGAAAGGCCGTCAGGTGGATGCGAGGCCTGGGCCCAGCCCCGTGCCCACAGCGCTCAGGACCTACCTGGTAGAGCAGAGAGGACGGCGGGGGCTCGATGCAGGGCTGCTGGTCGGGCAGAGGCAGCTCCTCCAGGAGGTCCACATTGGAGAGCGCATCCTCTAGCGTCACCTGAGCCGCCATGCTGGGCCAGAAAACAGAGCACCTGTCCTGTGAGCAAGGAGGGAGCGGGACCTCGGCATGGCTCCGAGTGATGCTGGGCGCCCATCCCTCCTCCTGCAAGGTGCTGGTACAGTCTGTAATCCAAGTACTCGGGAGGGTAAGCTAGGACATAGAGTGGCTAGTATTTCCACATTTTACTACAAGTAGTAACAAACTGGTTCTAACTAGGCTGTGAAAAATTAATAAACATGTACTTTGTAATCTTCAGAGCAGTTTTTTTGAGGAGTAGTACTAGGGATTAAACCCAGGGGCCCTCTACCTCCAAGCCATACCCCAGCCCTATTTAATTAATTAATTAATTTATTTATTTATTTTTGCAAGTCTGGGGATGGAACCCAGGGGCATTTGACCTCCGAGCTACACCCCCTGCCCTATTTTTTATTCTTTATTTTGAAACAGGGTCTCACTGAGTTGTGCAGGGCCTCACTAAGTAGCTGAGGCTGTCCACGAACCACAATCCTCCAGTCTCCACCTCCCAAATGCTGGGATTACAAGCGTGCATCGCCACACCCCATTCTCCTATTTTATTTTGAAACAGGGTCTCACGAAGTTATGGAGGGCCCCAGTAAGCTACTAATTACTGAGGCTGGCTGTGAACGCATATCTTCCCCACCTCAGCCTCCCAAGCACTGGGATTTCAAGCATGCACTACCATGCCTGGCTCCTCGGAGCAATTATTAAAAGAAAGCTATACACTCAGCAACTTAGTGAGACCCTGTGAGGGATCCACCCTCAGTACCACAAAAAAGAAAAGAAAAGAAAAGAAAGCTACACAAAACAAAATCAATAACTTTAAGAGAGGTAATTTGGATAAATTAAAATGGAATACTACAAAATGTTCAAATAGCCTCAGAGAAGGCAGGGAGGAGGTTGGGGTGAAGGCCAGATGTCGAGCATGCGGAGACCCTGACTTCAACCCCTGGCACCAAAAGGAAAGGAGCTGGAAAGGAGACAAAACAATAAAAAGAACTGAATTGTCAGGCGTGGTGCTGCACGCTTGTAATCCCAGCATTTGAGAGGCGGAGACTGGAGGATTGCTGTTTGCATACAGCCTCAGCTACTTAGCGAGACTCTTCCCAACTCAGTGAGACTCTGTTTAAAAAAATAAAAAAGACAAGCTGGGCATGGCGCCGCACACTTGTAATCCCAGCATTTGGGAGGCTGAGACAGGAGGATCGCAGTTCACAGACAGCCTCTGCAACTCATTGAGACCCTGTTTCAAAATAAAGAATAAAAAATAGGGCAGGGGGTGCGGCTCGGAGGTAGAATGCCCCTGGGTTCCATCCCCAGACCCGCAAAAAATATATATTAATAAATAAATAAATAAATAAAATAAATAAAAAATAAAAAGAGCTAGAGTTGTAGTTCAGTGGTAGTATGCCCTAGGTTCAATTCTCAGTTTAAAAAAAATCCCAAACTGGACGTAGTGTGCACGCTTGTAATCCCAGCATTTGGAAGGCTGAAACAAGAGGATTGCAGTTTGTAGATAGCCTCAGCTACTTAGTGAGGCCCTTTATAACTTAGTGAAACCCTATTTGTTTATTTCTTTCTTTCTTTTTTCTTTCTTTCTTTCTTTTTTTTTTTTTTTTTTTTTTTTTGGTGGTGGTACTGGGGGTGGAATCCAGAGGCTTTTCTACTTCCAGGCTTTACTCCCAGACTTTTTTTTTTTTTGGTGGTACTGGGGTTCCTGGAAGCCCTTCTACCTCCAGGCTACACTCCCAGACCTATTTTATTTATTTGTAAACAGGATCTCCTAAACCAGCATACTGCGAGATCCTCCTGTCTCCGCCTCCCAAGTGCGGGGATTACAAGCATGCGCCACCACGCCCGGCTACTCCCAAACTTATTTTATACTTTATTTGGAAACAGGGTCTCACGAAGTTGCTAAGAGCCTCACTAAGTAGCTGAGGCTGGCTTCAAACCTGTGCGATCCTCCTGTCTCAGCCTCCCAAGCACTAGGATTACAAGCATGCACCACCATGCCTGCTAGTGAGACCCTATTTCAAAATAAAGAATACAAAATAGGGCTAGGGGTATAGCTTGGAGGTAGAATGTCCCTGGATTCCATCCCCAGTACCACACACACACATAGGAAAAAAATAAAACTATGTGTAATTTACAAGAAATTCTTCTAAAAAGAAAGTAAATGGGGAAAATTGTAAACCAGGCAAGCACTAGTCAAAAGGAAGGCAAAATTGTCTGGTAGTGTTTTTAAAGTAGCATTTGGAGCAAGGGGCCAGTTCCCCAAGATGAGACAAGAGCCCAACCGTGTCTGCATATATCCCTGGGGCTGCAGGCTGAGCCGACCCTGACAGAGCAGGAAGGAGAAGCAGCGACCTGCTCCTGACCTCCCCTGTCAGGAGATCAGCAGGAGCGCCACACCCACCCACTGCAGGTGGGTTTACACAGCACCCCCAGCAGCAGATTAACTCTGCATGTCTCTAACTTTAAATTGACACGTAGCAGAAACTTTTAAAACAAGGAAGCCAGCCCTTTTCCTTCAATCGCCACTTCCTGTTTCCTGCGGTCAAGAATTAAGTACAGAGCCAGGCGGGTGGCCCATGCTTGTGACCCCAGTACTTGGGAGGCCGAGACAGGAGGATCACACAGGTTTACCTCAGCAATTTGGCAAGGCCCTTTACAACTTACTGAGACCCTGTTTCAAAATAAGAAATAAAATAGTGCTGGGTATAGCTCAGAGGTAAAATGTCCCTGGATTTAATCCCCAGTACCACCAAAAAAGGCGGGGGGGAGTGCAGGACACAGGCCTGGTCACTGTCCAGTCCCACAGAGGGGGCCCGCGGAGCCTGGCAGTACCCATGCAGACACCTCAAAGCTGTTGTTACATCTCAGCTGCCCAATGACATGCCTCAGCCTACTGGAGAATTGAGGTTTGCAGACAGCCTCAGCTACTTAGTGCGACCTTGTTTCAAAATAAAGAATAAAAACTAGGGCAGGGGGTGTAGGAGGTTGAATGCCCCTGGGTTCTGCCCTCAGACCTGAAAAAAATAAGACTAAAAATAGGACCAGGGGTGTAGCGTGGAGGTAGAATGCCCCTGGGTTCCATCCCCAGTACTGGGGGGAAAAAAGAGAGATCGGGAGAGCTAACAAACAAACAAACAAACAAACAAACAAACAAACAAACAAAACCCAGCAATATTTACTGTAGATGAATTGGAAAATGTACAAAAGGAAAAAGAAAAATTATCCATAACCTCACCATCTTCAACCAAAACAAGCTAGGAAGACACAAACCGCTCAGTGAGGTGCTCTCAGGCTCCCATAAAATCTTCCAGTGAGCTGAGTGCAAGACGGGAGAATCATAGGTTCAAGACCAGCCATAGCAACTTAGCAAGATTCTGAGCAACCTAGTGAAATACTAATTCAAAATAAAAAATAAAATAAGCTTGGGTATAGTCCGGAGGTAGAATGCCACTGGGTTCAACTTCTAGTACCAAATAAAAAATTTCTCAATTTGTTCGACATTTTTTTCGATGATCTTTTTCAGTCCTGCGCACTGTATAGAGTATGAGCATTCTGTTTTCCTCAGAAACAGAAGCATGTTTCTGAGGGGCATCTGCCCCAGCTCTGTTAAGCTAACTCAGAATAATCAGCTCTGAATGCAAGTCTTTGCAGTCCCCAACACTTCTTGCTCTGATACCTCACAAATGCACCTCTAAAATGTCTTCTAAGTCTATTTACTTTCTTTTTTTTTTCAAAAAATTTTTTATTGGTGCACTGTATTCATACATCACAATGGGATAAAAAAAATACTTTTGTAGACATACGTGCACACATCGCCCAGTTAGGTCCTACCCGATCCCCACCCCGTTCCTTCCCCATCCCTCCTTCCCATGCTTGGCTTAGTGGTTGACATCTAGTATTATAGCAATTTATCCAAAATTAACAATGATAATCTCACATAACGGTTTCATTTGTCTGATACCAAGCTTTTGATGACTTAAAGATAACATTTCAATACTTCTTTTTGCTTTCTTTCTTACCAGAGAATATTTTTTCTTTTTTTCTTTTTTTTAGGTGAAACCATCATACATTTATTTATTTATTTTTCAGAAAAAAATCTATCCTAATATGGAATATGGACTCTAGATACCCAAAATGATCTCGAAAAAGAACAAAGCTAGAAGATATATATTTTCTGATTTCAAACCATATAAAGCTCTAAAGGCAGATATATAAACCATTGGAATTAAATAAGAGCCTAGAGATAAATTCTTCCATATATTGTCAAGTTATTTTTGACAAGGGTTCCACGAACATTTGGTGGAGAAAATAATAATCTTTTAACTATTAACTCAAAATAGATAAAAGACCTAAATATAAACCTTAAGACATAGGCACTTTTAGAAGAAAATCTGGGTCATAAAACCTCACAACACTGAAATTGGCGGTGATTTCTTGGATATGATTTCAATGGCACAGGCAACAAAAGGGTAAACAAACTCCCTAAAAAATAAAAAAAAGATTGTATATCCAAAGACAATGTAAACAGAGTTAAAAGTTACTGATAGAATGGGATAAAATATTTCCAAATGCTATATCTGAAGGTATATTAATATTCCAACTAGAAATCCTAAAAATTAGCAACAATAAAAGCAAACAATACAATTTAGAGATAGGTATAAGACTAACATAAATAATGAATCTCCACAGATAACCAATCTTAGTTGTCTGTTAGATGGAAAATCTTGTTTCTCTGGTTCAGGTGTGTGTTACCTATTTCTTCTTTGTAGTTAATCTCTTTGAGTATTTTCTTTAGCGCTGGTTTTGAAGACATAAATTCCTTCAGTTTCTGTTTGTCATGGAAGTTTCTTATTTCCCCATCTAATTTGATAGAAAATTTTGCTGGGTAGGAAATTTTTGGCTGGAAGTTGTTTTCTTTCAGAGTTTGGAATATGTTACTCCAAGCCCTTCTGACTCTCATGACTTGGTTTGGGAAGTGTGGAGTGATTCTAATTGGTTTGCCTCTGAATATCACTTGGCCCTTTGTTTTTGTTGCCTTTAAGATTCTCTGCTTGGCTTCCACATTGATCATTTTGACAATTATGTGGCGTGGGGATCCTCTTCTCCGATCCTGTCTAAAGGGAGTTCTATAAGTTTCCTGGACCTGTGTATCAACTTCTTGCTCTACGTTTGGAAAATTTTCTGCTATTACTTCCTTGAAGAGATTGTTGATCCCTTTGTTTTCACCTTCTTTTCCCTCCTCTATTCCAATTATTCTTAGGTTAGCTCTCTTAAAATGGGCCCATATTTCTTCAATGTCAGATTCCTGCTGTCAGATTTTTTTTTTTCTAAATTAGAAACTATGCGTTCATTTTTTGATTGATCATCTTCTAAGAGCGAGATTCTATTCTCCATGTGGTCTAATCGGTTGTTTGTATTTTGAATTGAAGCCTTTACTTCATTAATGGCATCCTTTATCTCTTTTTGGCTCTCTCTGAATTCTTTTCGAAACTCCTCTATTATTTCTACAGTTATTTTCCTGATTTGATCTTCTAGAAATCTCTGAATTTCTGTTTTATCAAGTTCTGATGTTGTGGGGTTGTGGGCATTCATTGCTTCATTGTTATTCCTCTTTCCCATGATTTCGGAAGTTTATGCCTTCTCTGGGTTCTTCCCTTGGATAACTACGACTTCACTTAAGGTGCTCTGGATCTCGAGTCTGTGTTATCTCAGTCACCACTACTCCTTTACTGTGTTGTATTGCAGAGTCTCAGACCCAGGGAGTCAACTGAGGCTGCTTTAAACCATGGGGGGTGCCAGGTTGGGCGTTCTCCTATGGTGTAATATCTCTGCCACTGCCACTCCCCCACTGGGTCAAGTCCCTGGGAGTACTGGGATTTCTCCTCTAGGGGCCGCAATTTGACTCACTGTTGTTGAGTGTGCAGATGGAGCTGTAGTGGACTTGGTGAATTCGCTGCTGCTGCCGCCGCCAGTGGCAATATGGCGTCGCTGCTACACCCTCGGCCATGAGGCTGGCGTATTTCTTCTCTGTTTTTGAGCTCTGCTTTGGGTCCCTGCAGGGTGTGCTGAGCCCAACCCCTGGGAGCTTTAGATGCTCCCTGTGCCGAGAAATCTGCCGAATTCCTCCCAGCTAATCCGCAGCGGCTCACCTCGGCTCGCTGTCCGCTGCTCCTCTCTGGAGCCTGGTGGGCTGTTGAGTGCGTTGGTCTGGTGCCGACCAGTGAACTCGCAGCTGCCGCCAGCAGTATGGCGCTGCTGCTGTGTCCTCGGCCATGAGACCGGCGTATCTCCTCTGTGGCTCTGAGCTCTGTTCTGAGTCCCCCTCCTCTCTGGGGCCTGGTGCTGCAAGGGAAGATGGCGCCTGCTGCTTTGCGCTGCGGCTCCGGCTGAAGCACTGAAGTCTGGTTTCTTTCTGGTGTCTCGTTTTTCCAGCCCTCTTTTTCTCTGTCACTTGTAATTACATTTTTTGTTTCTCTGCTGATGGTGTTTTCTGGCTATGAAAGGCGCTGATTTTGTGGTAATAGAGATTGGTTGTTAGCGGGGCTTACGAGCCCCGCTTTTCTCCGTCGCCAACTTCTCTATTTACTTTCTAACTGTTGCTAGCAAACTCTATTCTGCTCCTGTTTCCCTATGGCTAAGGAATAAAGTCTATACTCAGCCATGGCCCCCCAGCCCTTGGAACTTAACCGCCCCTCCTCCTGCTTCGAGATGCTCCGTGACGCTGTCCCCCCGTGGGGACATCCTCGCAGCACTGGCACCCACGTGGCTCAGGATGCAGCCAGCCCCACCCTGTGGTACCACATACCCACAGGAGCACTTTGCCCAGAGTACGACCAGTCCCTGGGACAGAGCCTCGACAGGTTGACCACAGCACAATGTCTCAGCAAAGCTAAGATCACATGTTGGAAGTGGCCCTCCCACTGCCAGTGCTACCAACCAGGAGCCCGTAGCTAACCACAGAAGCCCATGTCTACCTCGCTGGCTCAGCTCACACAGACACAGACACCATAGGCATCTACCCCTGTGGCCTGGTCAGAGCAGGGTAGGAGGAAAGACCATGTGAGGATGCAGCAAGAGGCACTGTCTGCACACCCAGGAGAGGCCTCAGGAGAAACGAACCCATTGGCCCCTCATTTCAGAACTCCAGTCTCCCAACTGAGAGAAAATAAATTTCTGCCTGCGGCATTTTGCTATTTCAGCCCTCACAAACTAACTCAGCATCAAGAAGGGGCTGAGCAGAACTTACCAGGCAGGGTCCAGAAGCCCTTGCAGACTAACTGGCAAGAACAACACAGTACGTGCTCAGCCAGAGAAGGCACGGGGCTGGAGCAAATGACAGCCAGCTGGACCTGCTGGGCGTGGGCCGAGGGCTGGCATTCGGGGCCGCCAGGGTGCGTGTGCTCCAGGCAGTGAGTCAACCCCCAAATGGCAGGCCCTCCCTTGGTTCCTGTCACTTAACATAAACTGTTTTTTCTGCCTTGACTTTTCTATCAGCAATAATTCCCAGCTCTCCAGTGTTTTTGTTTTTTTTTCTGACACCCACCTACGCTTGTCAAGTTATAAAAATTAAATATGGCATGGGACCTGCTATTATTTTGTTCTTTGTGGTAGTGAGAACTGAACACTGGGCACTCTGCTTCTGAGCTACACCCCCAGGACTTTTTGCTTTTTATTTTGAAATAGGGTCTTGCTAAGTTGCTCAGGATCTCATTAAAGTGCTAAGGCTGGCCTTAGACCTGAGACTCTCCCACCTCTGCCTACCTAGGACTGGGATTACAGGCGTACACCACAGTGGCCAGCACCAGCAGGAAATGGGTTTTAATAAGCCATCAATTCATTAATTTTGTAAATACAAGGGTTTTTAAAATAAGAATTTCAAAGGAAGATTTACTGCTCTTTGCACCTCTTCAAGTGGCTCTGGAGTGTCTCAGGCTCAGGCGTCAGACACCTTGCTCTGGGCAGCTAACACTGCTGCTCGCACAGAGAGCAATAACCAGCAGTTGGAGCCCCGCAGTGGCTGCTTCTGGAAGTCATTCACGCCACGCAGCAGGCCTCACCTGCTGCCTGGTCGAGGGACCCAGGTGGCTCCAGCAGCAGCAGGGAGGTGGGTCAGAGGAGGCTGAGGGTCCTGCTAGGCAGAGTCTCATGAACACCGCTAAAGGGCAGTGCCACCAGGCATGCTGGCGCTCCTTCCGTGTGCCACTAACACCCCTCAGCCTCAGATGCACCCTGACATGTTCTCAACGAGGATGCCTCACAGTACCCCACAACGGGTCACCCTAACATGTTGACAGATGAGCAGAGTGCGGATCAGACAGGCTCTGGGTTGGCCTGGGCCCCGTCAGAGAGCAGGAAGACAGCAGCCCTGACGTGACCCAGGTCCCCGGAACTGTCAAGGGAGGAGGCAGGAGGAGGCCGTGCACAGGCTGGCAGGCGGCATAGGGACAGGGCCCAACCACCTCAGCAAGACCTGAGGACGGTGGATAGCAGAGTGGCGAGCAGGCCCGGGGACACACACAAGGGACCCCCAGAAGACGCATGCAAGAGAGCCAACCACACCAGAAGGTAAGGTGCATGGCAGACCCTGGGCTGCCAGGGAGGTGCCTGGTCCCTCCCTCCACTGCTGTGCCATGTGGGTGGGGGCTCACCGCACCTGGCTGCCAACTCGAGGTCAGCTGTGTGCTCCTCACACAGAGGGGTCTCAACCTGCTTTCCACACAGCGCAGCGTAAGGACAAGGAAAGGTGGGGCATTCTGCAAAGCCTAGAGTCACAGATGCTTTGACACAGGTAACAGTGTTTTCATCTTTTGGGGACCAAACCCAGGGGCATTCTACCTCTGAGATACACCACCAACTCTATTTTTTTGTGTGTGTGCTGGGAATTGAACCCAGGGGCATGCTACCTGAGCTACACCCCCAGCCCTATATTTTATTTTTTATTTTGAAACAGAGTCTCACTAAGTTATAGAGGGCCTCACTAAGTAGCTGAGGCTGGCTGAGAACCTGCGATCCTCCTATGTCAGCCTCCCAAGTACTGGAATTACAACCTGACTCTATTTTTTTAAATTTTGAAACAGGAAGCCGGGAGTGGTGGTATACACTTGTAATCCCTGTGCTGGGGAGGCTGAGACAGGAGGATCGCACAGGTTCAAAGCCAGCCTCAGCTACTTAGTGAGGCTCTCAGCAACTTAGTGAGACCCTGTTTCCAAATAAAAGAAAATATAAAAAGAAAATAGGTCTGGGAGTATAGCCTGGAGTTAGAAAGTCTCTGGGTTCCACCCCCAGTGCCACCAAAAATAAATAAATAAATAAAATAAAATAAATTTTGAAACAGGGTTCAACTAAGCTGTGGAGAGTCTAAGGTGTGCAAACTTGCCACAAACCTGAAATTATTTTATATTTAAAAAAAAAAAAAAGCTGGGCGTGGTGGCGCACGCTTGTAATCCCCTTGCTTGGGAGGCGGAGACAGGAGGATTGCACAGGTTCGAAGCCAGCCATGCTGGCTTAAGAGACCCTGTTTCCAAATAAGTATAAAATAGGTCTGGGAGTGTAGCCTAGAGGTAGAAGGGCTTTCAGGAACTCCACTACCACCAAAAAAAAAAAAAAAAAAAAAAAAAAAGCTATCCAGTGGGTAGTGCAAACCTATAATCCCAGTATTTGGCCTGGCTAACTTTTTTCTTCTTTGAAAAATAAGATGGAAACCAGGTCTGGTAGTGCATGCTTATAATTCCAATACTTGGGAGGTTGAAACAGGAAGATCACAGAGTTTGAGATCAGTCTCAGCAACTTAGTGAGGCCCACTATAACTTAGTGAGATCCTGTTTCAAAATAAAAATTAAAAAAAAATAGGGCTGGGGGTGTAGCTCGGAGGTAGAATGACCCTAGGTTCAATCCTGAGTATCGTAAAAATAAATACATACATATAAGACTAGCCAGTCATGGTGGCACACACCTGTAATCCCAGTACTTGGGAGGCTGAAACAAGAGGATCACAAGTTTGAGGCCAGACTCAGCACTATAGCAAAGCTCTTACCAAACTAGCAAGACCCTATTTCCAAACAAAAAATAACAAGGGCTGTGGGTATAGCTCAAAAAGTAGAATGACCCTGGATCTAATCTCCAGTACTATACATTAAATAAATACATGCATAACTACATACATAAATACATACATACATAAAGCTTCATTTACATATGTGGTAATTATTATAAAAGTGTTTTTCAAGTGTGTGGTACTAGGGATTGAACGTATGAGTGTTCCACCTCTGAGCTACACCCCTAGCCTTTTTTATTTTGAAACAGGTTCTAAGTTACTGTGCACTGGCTTCAAACAAGCGCTCCTCCTATCTCAGTCTCACAAGTCCCTGGATTATAGGTATATACCACTGCACTGGTTTATAAAAGCATTAGGGGGGTTACTAGGGATTGAACCCAGGATCTTTCTGTCTCTGATCCACACCTCCTACACTATTTTATTCTTTATTTGGAAACAGAGCTTCACTAAGTTGTGGACAGCCTCATTAAGTTGTTCGGGCTGGCCCTGGACCTGAGACCTTCCACTCTCAACCTCCTTAAGTACTGGGATTACAAAGTGTGTGCTACCATGCCTGCCACCCCTAACCCTTTTTATTTTGAAAAAAAAAAAAAATTTTTTTTTGGTGGTACTGGAGATGGAACCCAGGGGCATTCTACCTCTGAGCTACACCCCAGTCCTATTTTGTATTCTTTATTTTGAAACAGGGTCTCACTGAGTTGCAGAGGGCCTCACTAAGTAGCTGAGGTTGTCCACAAACTGTGATCCTCCTGTCTCAGCCTCCCGAATGCCGGGATTACAACCGTGCACCACCACACTCAGCAATTTGAAATATTCTAAACAGCTAAGTTGCTGAGAATCTTGCTAAGTTGTCAAGGCTGGCCTTGAACCTGCAATCCTCTTGTCTCGGCCTCCCACGTAACTGGATTACAGGTGTGCATCACCGTGCCTGGCCTGGTGCTTTTTCTTTACAAAATGAATATGATTTGATCATTTCCCTATCTCTGAGTAGCATGAAGCAGTTGGCTGGGAAGAGACAAAGTCCTCATGTTCAACTACTGGCTTAGTTAAGAGATAAAAACAGAGCCGGGCGTGGTGGCGCACGCTTGTAATCCCCACGCTTGGGAGGCTGAGACAGGAGGATCGCACGGGTTCGAAGCCAGCCTCAGCTACTGAGTGAGGCTTTCAGCAACTTAGTGACACCCTGTTTCCAAATATTAAAAAAAAAAAAGAAAAAAGAGATAAAAACAGACAATCCATGTTGCATGTTCAACAGTTTTATAGGGGGAAAAAAAAAAAACAGAACACCTGGGCTGCAAAGAGCAGATGGAAATTAAAGCAGGAAGACTGGTATCCCACCCGTAGCAAGGGTGCTGCAAGAGACTAAGAGAAAGACGGGAGAGGTGTGTGTGTCTGTGTGTCTTTATGTCTGTCTGTCTTTAATGACTCTCCCTGGCAGGACACCAGCTCCCTCATCAGAACCTGAGCCACAGAGACAAGACAAGGGGCAGCGCAGGCACCACCGGGCTCACTGGGTGCAGCGCCATGACCACAGCCCCTCAGAGAGCGGTGTGGATGTCTTTTACTGCTGAGCCTGCTCCTGGATCAGACCCTGACAGCACCACAGGCCACACAAGCGGGACAGTCTAGGGAGCACAGCCCAGGGAGCACAGCCCAGGGAGTTCAAGAGCTGACGCCGCGCAGAGTCTCTTCCCCAGGACAAGCACGGCCGCGCCTCCAGCTCTGGCCACCCCAGCAGGACTCGGGCCGGAGGGGGCCTTGGATTTTTCCACAAAAGGATAGATAAATGTGCCAAGGTGTATTTCTTTTCCCTAGTTGTGATGGTTGGTCTGGACGGTCGATGTGACTGATCATGAAACATCTACGATAATGTGACTCTGGGTGTGTTGGCGAGCTGAGTGTTTATGTAATGGCAACTGAAAGGAAGTCCTGTCCTGAACGCAAGCAGCACTGTCCCCGTATGCGCAGGACCTGGAGAAAGCCACGTGGAGGATGTGTGGTTCTTTCCTGAGGAAAATGTGTTTGCTCTCATCTGACATACTGGTTCAGCTCTTTGAACTGGACCTCCACCCTCGTGTCTCTGGAGCATTTCCTGGCCTCTCCATCTTGGACTGGGACTGAATCAGGGTCACTCCAATTCTGAGACTCCAGCTCTTGGACCACTCGACCAGCTGCTGGTTCCTCTGGCTCTCCACGCACAGTGGGGACTTGGGACTGTACTGTGATGGGACAAATCCCCTTTACCATATACATGGCATATGAGTTCTGACACTCTAATAAACCCTGACCCATACAATAGTCCTGTTCTGGGAACAAGCAAAAAACAAATCTAATATCTGCTTGACTTATTTTGATGTAATTGCAAGGCCACTCACTTACCAACACATGAGGGTAAAAACAAAGAGGAAGCAAACACCAGTGTAGGCCAGAACTCGGGAATGAGCAACAGCGGCTGGAGGAGGGAGAGCCTTTCAGAGATGGTTTAGTTTGCACCCAATGCCTCACACAGGCCAGGCACTGAAGGCCTGGGCACTGAAGGCCAGGCACTGAAGGCCAGGCACTGAAGGCCAGGCACTGAAGGCCAGGCACTGAAGGCCAGGCACTGAAGGCCTGGGCACTGAAGGCCAGGCACTGAAGGCCTGGGCACTGAAGGCCAGGCACTGAAGGCCAGGCACTGAAGGCCAGGCACTGAAGGCCAGGCACTGAAGGCCAGGCACTGAAGGCCTGTGGTCCTGGGCCGACGGCCTGCCCAAGAAGGCTGCTGTGGCCCCGCCCTCCGCCTCAGTCTCTCAGCTTCCTGGCCCCGAGGTGAACGCTGCTCTCTACCACGCTCCCCACAGTGATGGGCCACCTCACCTCCAGTCCAAGAGCAATGGGGTCAAGTGGTTGTGGACTAAGGTCTCTGAAGCTCTGAGCCAAAATAAACCTTTCCTCCTTGTATGCTGACTAGCTGGGCTACGTGTCACGGGAACAGAAAGCTGACACCGAGGGCTAGACATCAAAGCACTAAGTGCAACCGTTCAGAATATGAAGAGCAAGCGAACCACGCTCCTGGTTACTCCTGTTTCCAAAGCAGTCTCTCCTTTAGATCTTCAGTCAGCCAAGAAGCACTCACATCTAATGGGTCTCTCCTACTCAAAAAGGAGTTCATAACAGCTTCACAGAATCTGTGGCTTTTACAAAGTCAACGTCTAAACTAAATATATCACTGTCCGTGAAAATACAAGTGCAATAGTTTATACTCCAGCCCCGCGCCACGTAATGAGACCTTAGTCTAACTGCTCACCTGAGTGATAGCGGTGCTGACTCCTCCCTCTTGCCCAGCGACCGTGTAGCCGTATGAAAGCAGGGCCCACACTACCACGTGTCTGTGGGGGAGCAGTGTGAACAGACCACCGTGCTGCCAGCCATGCAGCGCATCACACTCGATAAGGGGCTATTGTTGGCTTGTGTATTTAGCACACAATGTGCATGTGTGTGGTACTGAGGATGGAACCCGGGGCCTTCCACGTCCAGGCTACACTCCCAAACCTATTTTATATTTTAATTGGAAACAGGGTCTCACTAAGTAGCTGAGGCTGGCTTCAAACTGGAATTCCAAGAGTGTGCCACCGTGCCTGGCTTAGCGCACATTTTTACCATTATTTTAAAGTGTAGTCCTATCTAGCAAAGTTTACTATAAAACAATATTCCATATGTATCAGCTCTGCCTCATACATCTTTTTTTGTGTGTGGTGGTACTGGGGGTGGAACCCAGGGCCTTTTCTACCTCTGAACTATACTCCCAGACCTATTTTTATATTTTATTTGGAAACAGGGTCTCCCTACGTTGCTGAGAGCCTCACTCAGTAGCTGAGGCTGGCTTCAAACCTGCGCGATCCTCCTGTCTCAGCCTCCCAAGCACAGGGATTACAAGCGTGCCCACCACGCCCGGCCTCCTCACACATCTCACACTTATTATATCCGTCTCGACTGCATAAAGAGACCATGTCAAGTGACTGACCTGCACCATTTAGGACTACGTAAGCTCACTGGTGTTCACTACACACAATCATCTAACGATGCAGTTCCAGGAAGCACTCCTGTCACCAAGCACCCTGTGACTGCATTAACACACGCAGTACATGCTTATTAATAGTCACCAGGCTTCCAGAGGCTGGAAACCAGATGGGGAAACGGAGTGAGTGAGGAAGGGTGGCAGCTAACAGCTCACAACTATCTAAAGGTTGACCCCGGCCCTGGGGGGCAGGCACAGGTAACTGCCAGCTGGCACACTGCTGAGGAGAACGAGGCCTGAGGAGGTGGGGACAAGGGCGAGGCAGGCGGGGCTCGGGCATGCTGGCCACAAACAGGCCGGGATTGCGGGGCACCATAGCGCCTGCTGGCCGCGATATAGATGGGCCACATCTGAGAATGGCTGAGTGTCAGACGCAAACCAAGCAAGGCCGCGTCTTTTCACAGGAACTGAAAGGAGTAGTTTCTGTATCTGCTAAAATAGAAACTGCCAAATCAGCTCAACACCAAGACTGCAAAATGTGGCAAAGCTACTCGGGCATGGTGACACATGCCTGTAATCCCAGTACTTGAGATACTGAGACAGGAGGATGGAAGGTGCTAGGACAGCCTCAGCAATTGAGCAAGGCCCTCAGCAACTTAATGAGCCCTGTTGCAAAATAAAAAATAAAAAGGGCTACATATATAGCTCGGGCATACAATGCCCCTAGGCTCAATCCCCAGTACCACAGGAAAAAAAGTGGTAACTCCACCCTCTGGAAAGTGCAGAACTGAAGGCCCCCACACCCAGTTCAGGCATCCATGCTTGGGCTATGCACAGTGGGCCTGCATGTTAGATGCTAACCTATGAGCCAAGGTAGACCAGGTCAAAAAGGGGGATTTACTACAAAGAGTGTCTGCCTAGCGTTTCCAAGCAAACTGTTTTAAAACTTCACAACTCGAAAATACTTTACCTAGCCGGGCGTGGTGGCGCATGCTTGTAATCCCTGCACTTGGGAGGCTGAGACAGGAGGATCGTGCAGGTTCGAAGCCAGCCTCAGCTACTGAGTGACACTCTCAGCAACTTAGTGAGACCCTGTTTCCAAATAAAATATAAAATGGCTCTGGGAGTATAGCCCGGAGGTAGAAAGCCTCTGGGTTCCACCCCTAGTACAGGGCCAAGCAGGAAACAGCAGCAGGTTAAGAAGGTCCAAGCGCAGCTGCTTGGGTGGCTTCTTTCTAACCCAGCTCTACTACTAAAGAAATTCTTTTTACTTTTTTTTTTTCCAGTACTGGAAATTGAAAGTACCTGAAGGCTGTCCGCGAACCGTGATCCTCCAGTCTTAGCCTCCAGAATACTGAAATTACAAGCTGCACCACCAACCCCGACAGATGAGTTGTTTTTACTCTTCTGGAATCCTGGTATTTTCTTTTTCAGTTTACAAAAGCACTCACTATTACTAATGATAATCAAGATATTAAAACTTGAATATCTTTGAAGTTTGGGAGAGTGCTTCAAAACTTTTTTCCAGGTCAAGCTACTTGCTTTTTTATTTCACTTACTTTTTTCTTTCAAACCTAGGTTTTAACTTTTTGGGGGTAGGAGGAGCGCTGGGCATTGAACCCAGGGCCTATAAAGGTTTAACTTTTTACATACCAACCTTTTAGCCTTTCCCTTTGGAACTTCCTCTTTCACTTGTAAATATATCAAGTAGGAAGAACTCTGCCTGCCCAGGCCCAGGGAGAGAAGTGGGGGTTCATGTTTATTTGTTTTCTATGGTATTGGGGTTGAACCCAAGAACGTTCTACTTTGAGCTACACCCCTAAACCTTTTATAAATGTTTTTGTTCTGAAGCAGGGTCTACCTAGTTTCACTTACATTGCTGAGGCTGCCTTGAACCTGCGACCCTCCCACCTCAGTCTCCCAGGTACTGCCAATTACAGGTGTGCACCTGCTATGTTGCTACCTCATCTTGATGGTGTGGTGTGTGTGTGTGTGAGTGTGTGTGTGTGTGTGTGTGTGTGTGTATGCGTGTCTGTCTGCCTGTCACTGGGGATTGAACCCAGGACATTCTACCTCTGAACTACACCCCAGCCCAAATTTTTATTCTTTTGTTTGAAACAGGGTCTCACTAAGTTGTGGAGGGCCTCACTAAGTAGCTGAGGCTGGCTGCAAACCTCAATCCTCCTGTCTCAGCCTCCCAAGGACCGGGATTACAAGCGTGCACCATCATGCCCCGCTAGACCTTTTTACTTTTTATTTTGAGATGGGGTCTCACTAAGTTGCTCGGGCTAGCCTCAAACTGCAATACTTCTGCTCAGTCTTCTGAGTAACAAGGATTCAGGCATGCGCCACTGCACTGGCCAGTTTTATTTTGTCTTTGCAGGGGGTTATTTGGTGGAAAGATCTGTATAATTCATTTAAACTTTCCCAAGAAGCCTGAGTTGCTTGGAAATCTCTACTCTGGCATGTGATGGAACCCAGGGTAAGGGGCAGCTGGTGGGCGCGCAGAGGCTGTGCACCAGGCTGGGGCAGGAGTGAAGACCGCCTGACAGACCCCAGAGGAGGCTGCTGTCCAAGGGGCACTTGGGTCAGGTCCTCATGCTCCCCTGTAGATAAGGCAGTCCCTTGTGATCGGCAAGGGCGGTCTATAGGTGTACACCCCAACCTCTAACTAAAATTGCCAATCTCCTGAAGCACACAGAGTTCAAACACACTTCCCAATACCAACCTTGGCGAACTTCAGGAGTACAGCTGACATATCAGGTGTAGCTAAACTTCTCATGCACAACACACAGGGGAGACATGCACCAGGCTAAGGGCTGTGTCTGCACATACCTCCCAACACCCACTGGGTCCTTCTCCTCCTGCCTCGGCCCCAGTCCTGCTGCAGAGCCCAGCCCAAAGTCATAAGGCAGTACACCTGCCCTCAACCCTGGACCTGGGGCAGCCAGGTCTTGGGAACTCAAGAACCTTCTCAAATGCCTTCCCAGAACCATGACCAACTCCACACTGCCTGTGAGGTAAGCCGACCATGTACAATGAAATATACGAGACACGTAGTAGACTCTCATACACCTACCTTCCGGGTGGCACAGAAGAGAGGGACAGAAAGTCAGGCTTACTGATGCTGGTCACGGGCATCCCTAGAGGCCCCCAGCTCTGCTCACTTGTGGGTGTGGGCTCACGACTTCTCACAGCGTGTGTGTGAGTTAAAACCTGTGACCAGGTGTTGCTGGTGGAAGAGGCTACAGTGTGGGTTCTCAGCCCGCTGGCACCCAGAGGGCAAAGATCCCACCTTCCACCCTCCGTACCCCCTTGGTCACAGGTTCAAGGACAACCTCAGCAAGTAGTGAGACTCTCAGAAACCTAGTAAGACCCTGTTTCAATATAAAAATAAGCCGGGCATGGTGGCACACGCTTGTAATCCCAGCATTTGGGAGGTTCACGGTTCGCGGACAGCCTCAGCTACTTAGTGAGGCCCTCTGCAACTTAGTGAGATGCTGTTTCAAAGTAAAGAATAAAAAATAGGGCAGAGGGTGTAGCTCGGAGGTTGAATGCCCCTGAGTTCTATCCCCAAACAGACCTGCAAAATAATAATAATAATAATAATAATAATATAAAAATAAAGCAGGGCTGAAGGTATAGCTCGGAGGTAGGATGTCCCTGGGTTCAATCCCCAGACAGACCTGCAAAATAATAATAATAATGATGATAATAAAATAAAAATAAAACAGGGCTGGAGGTATAGCTCGGAGGTAGGATATCCCTGGGTTCCATCCCCAGTGGCACAATAAATAAATGAATATATATAAACATTTTGAATTAAGCAGATTGTCCTCTATAATTCAGGTGGGTCTTATTCAATGAGTTGATGGTTTTAAGAGAAAAAAAGACCAAAGTTCCCCAAGCAAGAGAAAAGTTTGAGCCTGGCGTGGTGGGCACGCTTGTAATCCCCACGCTTGGGAGGCGGAGACAGGAGGATCGCACAGGTTAGAAGCCAGGCACGCTGGCTTAAGAGACCCTGTTTCCAAAAATGATAAGGCATAAAATAGGTGTGGGGGTGTAGCCCAGAGGTAGAAGGGCTTCCAGGAACCCTAGTACCACCAAAAAAAAAAAAGAGGAAAGTTTGCCTCCACACGGCATTTGGACTCAATGTACCTCAGCCCTTTGCTGAGCCCCAGCCTGTTGGCCTGCCCTGAAGATTTTGGACTTGGCCAGCCTCCACAATTGTGAGTCAATTTCTTAAAATAAATCCCTCTCTCTCCCTACTGAATCTGCTTCTCTGGAGAAGCCTGACTAATAAACCACTACTACCCCCACACCCCAACCACCAAAGCAAACAAGAAGACACAACTGTGTACAAAAACCTTATCAGTGTGGTTTGCAGGAGACGCAACACTGACTCTCTACACTTGTGACATTCTCAAGCACAAGTGCATGCACACTGCCATCAATGACCTCCAGGAACAGCTGCCTGGAAGAGACCGCTCCTTCTGGGCGGGGTTTGTGAGAGGAACAAAAATCCTTCAAAAGGGACCGCTTGGAGCTGAGGATGTAGTGCACCTGCCTAGCATGCATGAGGCCCTAGATTCAAATCCCAGAAAAAGAAAGACAGATAGGCAGAAAAGAGAAGCAAGAAGGAACAGCTGGAGTAAGTCAAGCTTTGGACAGAGTGGACAGAGACTCAAGTGCAATGCAGACCCTCACACCACTGTGGACTTGGGACTACAGGATTCTTCAGACCAAAGCATGCCTTGTGTGTGTTTCTTTAAGAAATTAACATTTATCCCCACTGTCCTGATCATGACAACCCAGGAACAAGAAGCAATGACTGTCCTAGCAATTCTGAGCAGAAAATCTGGCTACAGTGTCAGGTTCTAAGACAGGGGCCCATTGCTTTCTGAGCACCAGCTTTTCCCTCCTGGGGCAGGACAAGTTCGGCTAGTGGGGCCCCAGAGATAAAAGTACAAATCACAAATATGCTGATTTCACCAGGTTTGGTGGCACATGCTTATAATCCTAGTATTTAGGAGGCTGAGATAGGAGGACTGCAGGTTCAAATCCAGCCTCAGTTACTTAGTGAGGCCCTCTACAACTTAGTGAGACCCTGTTTCATAAACAAAGAATACAGCCGGACATGGTGGCATCTTGTAATCCCAGGAGGATCATGGTTCATGGACAGCCTCAGCTACTTAGTGTGGCCCTTTGCAACTCAATGAGACCCTGTTTCAAAATAAAGAATAAAAAGTAGGGCTGGGGATGTAGCTCAGAAGTAGAATGCTCCTGGGTTCCATCCCCAGTACTGCAAAAAATAAACAAATAAATAAAAAAATTTGTACACTTAAAAAGATGATGAAAGAAATCAAAGGCCCTTCATGGAGAGGCATCCCATTGTAGGGTTAGAAAACTCAACTAAGAGCCAGGCATGGGGTGCGCACTTGTAATCCCAGTGCTTGGGAGGATGAGAAGGGAGGATCACAGGTTCAAGGACAGCCTCAGCAGGTAGTTAGACTCATTAACCTAGCAAGACCCTATTTCCAAATAAAAATTAAAAAGGGCTGGGGGTATAGCTTGGAGGTAAACTGCCCCTGGGTTCAACCCCTACTACCGAGGGGAAAAAAAAAACCAAAACAAACAATGAGATTAACTAGTTAAAATATCACACTATATGTTTTCAAAAGTAAAACTTTTAGAAAATGAACAGTTGCTATCCCTTATGGGATACGTTTCCTACATTATCTCATTTGATCTTCACCACAGCCTACAAGGCTCACATTACTGAAGAAGAAACGTGGCCATGAGAAGCCAAGCAGTGTGCCCACTGAGTGTGCTGGTGAGCGTGGACCTCAGGAGTCCAAGCAGCAGCCCACCAGGCCCGGGCCTGACCGCCCATCATAAGACCCTGTCCTTCTCCCAGCAGCTTGCTGTGCAGGCCTGGACACTGGCTGAGCCGAACTCGCTGCCCATGATGCTAGTGGAGATGGAAAGCCAGGGTCCAGGCAGTGTCCAAAGAGGGGCTGAGAGGACCACAGTCAGGAAAGCACCAGGAGCAGGCCCTGGGCACAAGATGAGGGGAGGTGCTTATTAATAACTCAGACTGTGCAAGTCTGATGGCTGGATTCAAAATTTGGTTCTGCATGTAACCTTGGACTCCTGCTCCATCTCTCTGCCAGTTCTTTATTCATAAATGGGAGTAATACTTGCACCTTCTGTGAGGGCTGGGAGAATAACTGGTATGCAAACTAGGGCCCTGGCTGTTTCTGTGAGTAGGTGCTATGACAGCTGTCACAGGCACCCACTACATACCGCCCAGCTGCTACATGGGGAAGGATGGCTCACAAAGCCTTCACTCCTTCAGACCTGGGCCTGTGGAGGAAAAGCAATCCTGCCTTAGAGAGCTACCTAGGACACATAGGTCCTCAAACACCGTCACCTATCATCAGCCAAATTCACCTTCAGGATGATGTATCAGCCAGGAGAGGTGGCTTAAACCTGTAACCCCAGTATTTGGGAAGTTAAGTAAGACAAGGAGGATCACAGGTTCATGACCAGCTACAGCAGCTTAGAGAGACCCTCTGCACCTTAGCTAGATACTGTTTCAAAATAAAAAACTAGCCAGGTGCACATTTGTAATCCCAACTACTTAGTGAGGCCCTCCACAATTTAGTGAGACCCTGTTTCAAAATAAAAGAATAAATAAGCCAGGCGTGGTGGGCATGCTTATAATCCCAGCATTCGGGAGGCTGAGACTGGGGTATCTCAGTTTGTGGACAGCCTCAGCAACTTAGTGAGGCCCTCCGCAACTTAGTGAAACCCTGCTTCAAAATAAAGAATAAAAAATAGGGCAGGGGGTGTAGCTCAGAGGTTGAATGCCCCTGGGTTCCATCCCCAGACCCGCCAAAAATAAAAATAAAAAATAAAAAAATAGGGCAGGAGGTGTATGTAGCTCAGAGGTTGAATGCCTCTGGGTTCCATCCCCAGACCCGCCAAAAATAAATAAATAAATAAATAAATAAATATAAAAATTAAAAATGAATTTTTTAAATTTTAGGATTGGGTGTGTAGCTCAGAGGTAGAATGTCCCTGGGTTCAATCCCCAGTACCACACACACCCATACACACATGCACACACAAAAGATCTCCAACAAGCCAGGTGTGGTGGCCCTTGCATTGGGAGGTCCTCTGCAACTCAGTGAGGCCCTGTTTTAAAATAAAGAATGAAAAATAGTGCTGGGAGTGTAGCTCAGAGGTAGAATACCCCTGAGTTCCATCCCCAGTATTGCAAAAAAAAAAAAAAAAAAAAAAAAGATTTCCAACATCTTTAAGTAACTGAATATTACCAAGTGAAAATGAATAATATATGGGATAAAATCTCACTGTTACAAAACAACTAGACAATCTAAGCTAAATTAGTAAGGGAATGTCACTTTTATCCCCCCCCCCAATGGGTCTCAGCTTCCAAAGTACCAGGACCCCAGGTGTGTGCCACCATGCCCGGCTATGTTCACTCTTTAAGGAGAAACTAGAGTAGGCACAAATCTTAAATGCAAACTCAAAGGCTAAATAGGACCTTCTGGAAAAAGCAATGCATGCACAGACCAGTGGTTGCCAGGACCTGAGGCCAGGAAGAAAGGCTGAATACAAGGGGCATCGTGAGGGACAGGAGTGATGAAACTGGTTCTGCCTCATGATTGGAGTGGTGGTCACACAACTCCAAGCATTTGTAAAACTCACTGCACACCAAAACATAAATTTTATCATGTGTAAATTAAAAATAAATACACTCAAACACCTTAGGGAGTATATATTCTGGGAGCAACTTATACTGACACAGAAAATGTGTCCACAACCTTAAAGTTTGCCTCTGTCCAGAGGACGCTATGGGGAAGAGGGTAAGTGAATCCCAGGGCTTTGGCCCAGATTTCCTGCCGAGTTCTTAAAATGTCTATCTGCCAGGCTCACGGTTCTCTAAAACGGGATCAAATGGGATCGGTTCTTGGAGGCCCCGCGCGGACAAGGGAAGGGAGGTGTGGGGCCAGCCCTGCGGAGTGCCGCCGCGGCCACACCTGGCCAGGCCTCGCGGAGCCGCCAAGCTGTCCAGCACGGCAATCCGGGCGGGGACCGGGCAGCACCTACTCCATCCCGGTCTTATCGAGGGCCTCTTGTTAAAGGCAGCCCAGCCAAGCCCTGGGCCACCGGGCGGCAGGACGCGTGCCTGTGGCCGGGCGTCCCCGGGACTCGGCCAGCCTGGGCTCGCTGGACTTGGACCCGGCGGCTCCGGACCTGCGGCCGCCGCCTCCGTCCAGAGCCCTCTCCCTCGCGTCCCCACACCCACAGTGTGCGGCCAGGCTGAAGACCCTCGGCTCGCCGCTCCTAACAAAGCCCAAACTCCCGGCGCCCAGTCCGCGCGGGCCGAGCCAAAGCCGACCGGGGCGGCGCAGGCTTCAGCCCGGACCGGGTCGGGGGCCACGTGCGGGGCGCGGGCCCGGGGGCAGGGGGCTGGGGACCCCGACCCGGGAGCGCGGACCTCCTACGGGCGGGAGCCGGGGGCGCAGCGCGGGCCGGCGGATCGGGGCCCGGGGCGCGGGCCGGCGGGGTGCCGGGTTCGGGGCCGGGGGCTCAGAGTTGAGTGCGCAGGCCGGCTCTGCGGGCTCGGGGAGGGAGGCTGATTATGGAGGTCGGGCGATCCCGGAGGCCGCGCCGCCCAGGGCCGAGGCTCGGCGCCTTCGAGGTCCCGGCCCCCGCCCCCGCCGGGTCCCGGCCGCGGGGATCCGAGAGCGCTGGGCCAGGCGGGAGCCCCCGTGGGGGCGCGGCGAAGGTCCTCACCTGGGTCCGCAGCGGCGGCGGCTGGGGTCCCTGGCCGGCCTGGGAGTTTCCTGCTTGAGCGACTCTCGGGCGGGACGGGAATTTGCCAGGAAGCGCCGGTCTCCTCCCTTTCCTCCGGGGCGGGTGCTCTCCCGGCTCGGCCCCTTCCTCCCGGTGCTCCTCCCTCCGCCCGGCCGCGCCCGGCCGCTCGGAGCCCGGAGCCTGGGGGATCTGGGAGGCCTGGAGCCTGGGGGACAGGAAGCCTAAGGGGTCTGGGGCCCTGGGGCTTAGGGGGTCTGGGTGGCCTGGAGCCTGGGGTCTGGGGAGCCTGGGTGGTGGGCGCTGGGATAAGAGGCAGCCGGAATGGACTCCCACCTGGGAGGGTTCCTGCGCCGCGCCCACCCCCCAACTCCACCTGGTGGGGCGATGGCTGTTGAGCAGCCTGAGGAAGGCTGGCACACCTGCCCCTGGCCGTGAGCGCCTCGGAGGGAAGACCACCACCGGACACCCCCATCGGACCAAAGAAAAGCCGGCTCGAGCTAGTCCCAGAGACTGATCTTTTGAGAGCGCCTGATTAAAACGATGTCCAGAGTGAGTTTGTCACAAGCACAATTAGGAGAAAAATTTCCCCAAACTCCCTACTCCCTTCCTCCTACTTCACCCCCCCCCCAGTTTTTAAGAACAATAAAGATGGGCACCGGGTGTTTTAGTCTCTTTCACTGTGATGAAACCCACCAAGGATATTACTGGCTGTGCTCTGGATAGAACACACACTACAGAGAATGAGACCCGACTGCAGGACCTGCCAGCTGTACAAGTGTTCAGATCAGAGATAGTCACTTCACCTGGAAGCTCTGGGAGGCCCCTCACACCTAATCCTGTAAAACAGGGGCCGACACACACATTTTCCAACAAGCTGCTTGCTGTGGCTTCTGAAGGCTGAGCCTCAAACTTAAATTCCAAAGTTTTTTACACCAAAGGTGGAAATGATAGAACACAAATTGATAATTTAAACATATTGTTATCCCCAGAGCAATTAAAAAATATATATATGAGCCGGCCGTGGTGGTGCACGCTTGTAATCCCCGAACTTGGGAGGCAGAGACAGGAGGATCTTGTAGGTTCACTGGCTTAAGAGACCCTGTTTCCAAATAAAAATATAAAATAGGTCTGGGAGTGTAGCCTGGAGGTAGAAGAGTTTCCAGGAACCCCAGTACCACCAATATATATATATATATATATATATATATATATATATACTGGCCCACGCTAGTAATCTCAGGCCTGTGATCCTCCTATCTCAGCCTCCCAAGTGCTGCAATTGCAGGTGTGTACCACTATGCCTAGCTCTTTGTGGTAATGGATTGTTTCCGTTTTTGCTTGTCATGGATGATTTTTATTTCTCCATCTATTTTCAGAGATGGCTTCACATTAAAATGCAATCTTTGGGAATTGTTTTCTTTCAGGACTTGGAGTACATTATTTGGGTTGAGAACTCTGGAGTAATCCTCTGAATTACTCTGAATGTGACCTTGTTTTTTCTCTTGAAGCTTCTAAGATCCTATTCCTGACCTCCCTCTTAGCACTTTATTAGGATGGCATGGCAGGGTTCTCTTCTGTTCCTCTCTATTGGGTTTTTCAGTATCTCCTGAACATGAACATTCATCTCATCTTCCTTTTATTTTATTTTATTTTATTTTTTTTGGTACTGAGGGGTGGGACTCAAGAACTTTTCTAGCTCTGGGCTGTATTCCCAGACCTATTTTATACTTTATTTGGAAACAGAGTCCCAGAAAGCTGCCATGTCCTTTCTGCCACATGAGATATAGCAAAAATGTCATCTATGAACCAGAAAGCAGGTCCTTGCTGGGCACTGGATCTTCTGGTGCCTTGATCTTGGAATTTTTAGCCTCCAGCACTGTGAGAAATAAATGTGTAAACTGTGCCTGGTGGCACATGCTTGTAATCCCAGCATTCAGGAGGCTGAGACAGAAGTGAGGTCCTTTAGCTGGGCATGGTGGCGCACGCTTGTAATCCCTGCACTTGGGAGGCTGAGACAGGAGGATTACACGGGTTCGAAGCCAGCCTCAGCTACTTAGTGAGGCTTTCAGCAACTTAGTGAGACCCTGTTTCCAAATGAAAATATGAAGGTCTGGGAGTATAGACTGGAGGTAGAAAGCCTCTGGGTTCCACCCCCAATACCACCAAAAAAATAAAAAAGGAAGTGAGGCCCTTTGCAACCCAGTGAGACTCTGTTTTAAAATAAATAATAAAATATAGGGCTAGGGTGTAGCTCAGCGGTAGAATGACCCTGGGCTCCATCCCCAGTAGGGGAAAAAAAAGAAATGAAATAAATATCTGTGTTGTTTATCAGCCTATGGTATATCATTACTACTGCCTTAATAGGATAAGACAAAAATCTTATTTGGAAAATATTGCCCTTTCCTGATGTAATTAAGTTCTTAAAATGGGTTCATCCTGGATTATCCAACTGGGCCCCAAATCCAGTTACAAGAACCCTTATAAGACACAGAGTGATGCAGCCACAGACCACAGGATCACAGAACAACAAAAGAAAAGCACCACAAGCTGGAAGAAGCAAAGAATGGAATTTCCCTTAGAACACAGTCCTGCAGCCAGGTAAGGGTGCACACCTGTAATCCCAGAATTTGGGAGGCTGAGACAGGAGGATCACAGGTTCAAGTCCAACCTCGCCAATTTAGCAAGAACCTTAACCATTTCAATGAGACCCCTTTTCACATAAAATATAAAAACTGGTGCACCTAGTGGTGCATGCCTGTAATCCCAGAACTTGGGAGGCTGAGACACGAGGATCACAGGTTCAAGACCAGCTTTAGTAATGTAGTGAGAGTCTTAGCCACCTAGCAAGACCCTGTTTCAAAAATAAAAAATAGAGCCAGGCTTGGTGGTACACGCTTGTAATCCCAGCATTCAGGAGGCTGAAACCAGAGGACGGTGGTTCTCGGACAGCCTCAACTACTTAGTGAGGCACTCCATAACTTAGTGAGACCCTGTTTCAAAATAAAGAATAAAGCCGGGAGCCAGGCATGGTGGCGCACGCTTGTAATCCTTGCCCTCGGGAGGCTGAGACAGGAGGATTGCTCAGGTTCGAACCCAGCCTCAGCTGGCGTAAGAGACCCTGTTTCCAAATAAAATATAAAATAGGTCTGGAAGTGTAGCCCGGAGGTAGAAGGCCCCTGGGTTCCATCCCCAGTACCACTAAAAAAAAAAAGAATAAAGCCGGACATGGTGGTGCACGCTTGTAATCCCTGCACTGCCACTTGGGAGGCAGAAACAGGAGGAACGTGCAGGTTGGAAGCCAGCCTCACTGGCTTAAGAGACCTTGTTTCCAAATAAAAATATAAAATAGGTCTGGAAGTGTAGCCCGGAGGTAGAAGGGTTTCCAGGAACCTCAGTACCACCAAAAAATAAAATAAAATAAAGAATAAAAAATAGGGCAGGGGTATGGCTTGGAGGTTTAATGCCCCTGGGTTCCATGCCCAGACCCGCAAAAAATTAAATAAATAAATAAATAAATAAATAAATAAACAAATAAATAAATAAATAAATAAATATAAAATGGGGCCGGACATGGTGTAGCACACTTGTAATCCCAGCATTTGGGAGGCTGAGACAGGAGGATTGCAGTTCCTGGACACCCTCAGCTACTTAGTGAGGCCCTTTGTAACTCAGTGAGACCCTGTTTCAAAATAAAGAATAAAATATAGAGCTGGGGCCAGGCGTGGTGGCACATGTTTGTAATCCCCATGCTTGGGAGGCGAAGACAGAAGGATCGTGCAGGTTCAAAGCCAGCCTTGCTGGCTTAAGAGACGCTGTTTCCAAATAAAACTATAAAAAATAGGTTTGGGAATGTAGCCCGGAGGTAGAGGGTTTTCAGGAACCCCAGTACCACCAATATATATATATATATATATATATATATATATATATATATATATATATGGTGTAGCTCAGAGATCGAATGACCCTGGGTTCCACCTGGGTTCCATCCACAGTACCACAAACAAAAAAATAAAAAAGGAGGGCTGGAGTATAGCTTGGAGGTAGGATTCCCCTGGCTTCCATCCCAATGCCCAATAAAAAAATAAAAAATAAATAGGGCTGGGGTATAGCTCAGAGGTGGAATGACCCTGGGTGTAATCCCCAATACTCAAATAATAAATAAATATAAATTAATTAAATAAAAAAGGGCTCGGGGTATAGCCCAGAGGTAGAGCACCCCTGAGTTCAATACCCAGCACGAGAAAAAAAGAACACTGTCCTACTGACACCTTGGGTTTTGGCCTGTTGACCTCCAGAACTATTTTTTTTTTTTTTTGTAGTACTGGGGATGGAACCCAGGGGGCTTCTACTTCCGGGCTACACTCCCAGACCTATTTTATATTTTTTATATGGAAACAGGGTCTCTTAAGCCAGCTGAGGCTGGCTTTGAACCTGCGAGATCATCCTGTCTCAGCCTCCCCAGCGCGGGGATTACAAGCGTACGCCACCACGCCTGGCTTGACCTCCAGAACTTTGAGAGAGGAAGAACACAGGCTCTGAGCCACGGAGTTTATGATAATGTGTTAAAGCAGCTGTAGGAAACTAAGACATAAAATGATCTGATTTTATTATGTTATAGTTGGGCCCTTTGCAACTCAGTGAGACCCTGTTTCAAAATAAAGAATAAAAATAGGGCAGGGAGTGTAGCTCGGAGGTAGAATGCCCCTGAGTTCCAACCTCAGACCCATAAAAAAAGAAAGAAAGAAAGAAAGAAAGAAAGAAAGAAAGAAAGAAAGAAGAAAGAAAGAAAGAAAGACAGGGTCTCACTGAGTTGCAAAGGACCTCACTAAGTAGCTGAGGCTGTCCACGAACTGCAATCTTCCTGTGTCAGCCTCCCAAATGCTGACGTCCCCAGCACACATTTGCCATATTTACATGTAAGGAATGTATGAATTTGCTCAAGCAAGAAAACCAGATCTGTTACTGCAGCTCCAACTTGAGTGACAGCTGGCCATGCTTCCAATAATCCACTCATTCCCTAATGTCCATCTGTCTTCTGTGCAGAACAAATAGGAATGGGATGGGTGAGAATAAATATCTCTGTGTCCTTTGAGTCCTCGATGGTGGCAAGAACATCTTCAGTACCTCCAGGAATGTGAAATTGCTTCTAGTTACCATTTTCCTAGATAGAGGCGGTGCTAATGGCTTCCCTTCCACAACAGCCCTGACTCACTAGTCAGAGACCAATGTGGGGATTCTGTGCATCATGGAACTGGAGAAAAAAACACAGTGGAGGTTCAGGGACCCACCGTGAGATGGACCCAAGCTAATGCCCACTGATCACCTGTCATCAACCACTATCTCTGAGGATGCTACGGAGGCATTTTGGGCCTTGGGATTAGCAACAGTTCAGAGTTCACTTTCTTACCTTCTGGTTGCTCCTCCATCCTGAGCTTCTGGCTCTGCACCACTATTATGCTGAGGACCCTGAGGCCACCAGAAGTCTCATCGGCAGTAGAGTATGTTTATTTGATGGTGTTGCTGCATAATTCCTTTCCAGTAGCTTTTTTCTGATTATTAAAGTGCTACATATTTATTGTAGAAATTTTCTGAAAAAAGACACTTGTAATTTCTAACAAACATTTTACTCATTGAAATGTTTCTGTGACAGCTGTCTGCCTCCTATTTCTCTTGGCTAGGTTGTGAAAAAGTGCCCACTGTATGTTTTCTCGCAGACACTCGTCATTCTTTATGACTATGCATCTCTGTCTCCCTGCTCCAAATCCCACTTGCCACCTCCCCTGTCTCACTGAAGGATGCCCCACTTCATCCAGTTGCTGTAGCCATAACATGCTCTCACTCATCCTACACATAACCAGGAGCTAAAGCTTGTTATTTCTTTTTAATAGCCCTGCCTCCTCCTCCTCTTGTACATCACTGAAGAAAGTTTCTCTATCTACATGAGTAGGGAATCCAAGGTACTGGAGATGGCAATAGCATGGTCCTCAATAAGTGCACGTATTTGTAGTACATGATACCCTTGGTGCCTTAGAATAAGACTCTGGAAATGCTCCAAGTACCCTCCTCCCCCAGGGTGGGACTGACCTGTTTGGGAGGGGAGGCCAGGGTCAGGACTTCTTGGCCTACCTTACTGTATGGAACCTCTCTCATTCCACTTCTGGGGATTCCAGGACGAGGGGTGACTTTCTGGAAGTCTGGTGCAGGTATCTGTGGCACCTCCAAGATTGCTTTCTACTTTTATGGATATATCTATTCTGAATATTGCCTTACAAATAAAATCATACAGTACACAGTTTCTCCCATCTGGCTTCTTTCAGTAAAGATAACATCTTGAGGTACTGGGAATAGAACCCAGGGGCATTCTACCTCTGAATTACACCCCAAGCCCTATTTTTTATTCTTTTTATTTTAAAACAGGGTCTCACTGGGTTGCAAAGGGCCTCACTAAGTAGCTGAGGCTGTCTGCGAACCGTGATCCACCTTTGGCTATTGTAAATATTGCTGTATGAACATGTCTACACATGTATTTGTTTAAGTACCTGTTTTCAATTCCTTTATTTTTTTGGTGGTACTGGCATTCCTAGAAACCCTTCTACCTCCGGGCTACACTCCCAGAACTATTTTTATATTTTTTTAATTTGGAAACAGGGTCTCTTAAGCCAGAGAGGCTGGCTTCAAACCTGCGTGATCCTCCTGTCTCCACCTCCCAAGCGCGAGGATTATAAGTGTGCGCTACCACGCCCAGCCTGTATTCAATTCTTTGAGGCATATATCTAGAAGTGAAATTACTATGTCAGATGGTAATTCTATGTTTAACTTATTGAGAACCCACTGAACTGTTTTTCTTTTTTCCTTCTCCTTCCTTCCTTTTTGTGGTACTAGGGATTTAACCCAGGGACAGTTCTATCTCTGAGCCACACCTCCAGCTGGATTTTATTTTATTTTATTTATATACTTTTTTGTGGTACTGGGGGGTGGAACCCAGAGGCTTTCTACCTCCAGGCTATACTCCTAGCCCTATTTTTTATATTTTATTTTGAAACAGGGTCTCACTAAGTTGCTGAAAGCCTAAGTAGCTGAGGCTGGCTTCGAACCTGCGCGATCCTCCTGCCTCAGCCTCCCAAGCTCGGGGATTACAAGCGTGCGCCACCACACCCGGCTTATTTTTTGTTGTTTTGAAACAGGGTCTCCAAGGTTGCCGGGAGTCTCGCTACATTGCTGAGGCTGTCCTGGAACCTGTGAGTCTCCTATCTTAGCCTCCCAAGTAATGGGATTACAGGCATGCAGGACCATGCCCAGCCCAGACTATATTTTCCGCAATGGCAGACACCTTTATATTAAGTCAGCATTGAACGAGGATTCTAATTTCTCCACATCCTTGCCAACTCCTGTTTTTCTTTCTTTCTTTCTTTCTTTCTTTCTTTCTTTCTTTCTTTCTTATTTTTTTGGGGGGCAGGTCTGGGGATGGAACCCAGGGGCATTCGACCTCCAAGCTATACCCCCTGACCTATTTTTTATTCTTTATTTTGAAACTGGGCCTCACTGAGTTGCAGATGGCCTCACTAAGTAGCTGAGGCTGTCCGCAAACCGCGATCCTCTGGTGTCAGCCTCCCGAATGCTGGGATTACAAGTGTGCGACACCACGCCCGGCTTTGCCAACTCTTTATCTTTTAAAAATTATAGCCATTCTAGGGTCAGGCACGTGGTGCATACCTGTAATCCAATACTTGGGAGGCAGAGAAAAGAAAGAAGGATTGCAGGTTCCAAGCCAACTTTAGCAAATTAGTGAGACCCTGCTTCAAAATAAAAAATAAAAATAAGGTTTAAGGTATAGCTTAGAGGTAGAATGCCCTTGGATTTAATCCCCAGCATCACAAATAAAATGAAATAAAATAAATCTGTAGTCATTCTAGTTGTGTGAATATTCCTTCACGGTTTTGATTTCCATTTTCCTTGCCTTTTTGTTATGCATCTTTTGATATACTTCTTGACCATTTATTTATCATTTCTTGAGAAATAACTATTCAAAATCCTTTACGTATTCTAAAATTAGGTTGTTCATCTTTTTGTTGTTGATCTGTAAGATTATTTTGTATTTTAAATACTAGGATAATATCAGATACATATTTCCTCCCATTCTGTAGGTCTTATTATTTTTTACTTTCTTCATGAGTTTGATAAGTCCAGTTTTGTATTCTTTCTTTTGCTGTTTGAACCTTTGGTGTCGTGTTCATGAGGTCATCACAAAATCCCAGACTGAAAAAGCTTCATGAACTGGAACATTTATTCACCAACTGATGGATATGTGGACTCTAGCTTTGGGTACTTATAACAAAGCCACTCTAAACTCCAAGTCAGACTCCGAGTCCCAGATATTAGCAGACTCTGTCATCCAGCTGGCTGCCATCAACAGGCTCAGAGTGAGGTTCAAAAGGTGCCAGTGGAGAAGGGAGAGCCTTGGCTTTGTCCAGGAGTTCTGGTGCTAATAAAATCCATAGGTAACAATGGGACTGTTTGGATGGGCCTACATTCCACTATTCTCGCTAACCCTACTATTGTTAAGGTGTTTGGCAATGATTTTTGGATACATCATATCAGAATCCAACAGTGGACAGCTGGAGATCCCTCACCAACTCCAGCATCAATTCCTGACTCCCCAGGAGATACCTCAAGATACTCCTGTGAGCCACTAGAGGGACTCAAACTCCTGTTCAAGAAAACACGCAAGTAGATCTATGACTGATAATGATGCCCTCCATCTCCCTTTTCTTGGATAGTGGCTCTGGGTTATTCATGGTTATCTATTATGCTTTAATGATTTTGTGTTCACTACCTGAGGGTTTTAATACTTTCTTATCAATTATACTCTTAAAAATAGTTCTTTCCAACAGAACTGACAAACAAATGTCTCCTTCTCAGTGAGAATTCTACAGGTTTTTCCTAGACTTTGCTCAGGACTTTACCTGACTTCCCTCTGGTCCCCTTGACACACCTGTACAAATCCTACCTGCACTTCATGAGGCATGGATCCAGGGTATGTTCCAAGATTATACCCCCACCCACATGTACCTCTTTTCTCTCTGCCTTATCTTCTTTATCCTTTATGATTCACCCTATATCTATCTCCCCATACCAGACAAAAAAACAAGCAATGGGTCAATGCACATTGGGTCTTCTTTGATTATTTATACACTCACCGGCAGGAGGGTGCTACCTCACAGCCTCCAGCTGAGTGGCCGCTTTGTAGTTATAGATGAGTCCCTACTGTTACACTGTTGGACTAACTGTAGCTTCCCCGTGGGACCTGTCATATGGACAAAGGCTTCTGTAAAAATATTTTTTCTTACAAGACCCAATTTCAATCTTAATGATTGTTCCAGGAGACTGTCTATGTATAGGATTAGTGTCATGCAGCCTTAAATGTAATCATACTACAAATAGCTCAGTACCAACAATAAAGAAGCTTACCCTTAGGTTGGTCAGTCTTTTACTTCTCTAATTCCACCACTCCCAGAGGGGTTTTAGGGCTGTTATTATGTTGGCAAATTTGGAATGATTTTACCCTCTCCATTGTCATTAACCCATTCATGGCTGTTAGATGAATTAGGTTCTTATTTCAGATCCCCCCCACCCATAAGCTAAGTGTCCTGAAAGGCCCTGGTCTGACCAGTTAAGCTACCATCCCCCTCTGAAACCTGGTCACTTACCTGGGAGACCTGCCCCCTCCTGGTGCCCTTGGCCAATCAGTGAAAGGGACATTCCCCACTGACCCCAAGCCAATTACCTGGCCGCAGGACCCCCTCCCATGGGACTCTAGCCAATTAGTTCAAAGGGCATTTCTCCTAGCCTATTAGCCCCCAATCTGTAACCCCAAGCCCCTATATAACCCTGATCCCAGCACATGCTCTCTCTTTTCCTGGATTCTTCTCTCTCCCCCTCTGTCTCTGTCTGTCTGTCTCTCTCTCTCTTCCTTTCATACCGGCCCTTGCAATAAATCTCTTGGCTACAAGGTGGTCTCTGGTGTGATCAAACTTTGTCCTTTCAATGGCCACACGCTCCCTATCCCCTGACTGTAATAGCAGTTTACATCTCTGGTTCCCAGGTCTTCTTCCAGGATTGGCAGCCACTTTAGAGTCCATCCCTGAAATAGTGCTAGGTGCTTATATTCCAATAAATCAACTGGCTTCTCTAATAATCAAAACTGTTAATGGCAGCCTTAGGCTTGGCAGCCATCACTAAAGAACTAAGTGAGGTACCCCAGACAATTCTTGAAAACAGAGCAACAGTTGATTACCTGCTCTTTCTCCATCATTTGAAGTGTTAAGAATTCCTTGGAACATCTTGTCTCAATATTATTGATAACTCAAAAAAGATAACTAGTTTAATATCTGATGTGCAAAAACAACTAGACAATATTCACCAATCCAAAGGAACACTATAGTATGGTTCCTCCTGAATAGCTTGGCTCCTACCCTTTCTGACCTCTTTACTTATTTTTCTCTTCATCCTACTCTTTGGACCATGCCTGCTAAATCTTTTTTTTTTTTTTCATATTTATTTTTAATTGGTGCACTGTATTCATACATCATAGTGGGATACATACTTTTGTAGACATACATGCACACATTGCCCAGTCAGCCCCCACCCGATCCCCACCCCGTTCTCTCCCTGTCCCCCCCTCCTATGCTTGGCTTAGTAGTTGACATCTAGTATTATAGCAATTTATCCAAAATTAAAAATGATAATCTCACATAACAGTTTCATTTGTCTGATACCAAGCTTTTGATGACTTAAAGATAACATTTCAATATTTCTTTTTGCTTTCTTTCTTACCAGAGAATCTATTTTTTTCTATTTTTTAGGTGAAACTATCATATATTTATATATTTATTTTTCAGAAAAAAAAATCTATCCTAATATGGAATATGGACTCTAGGTACCCACATCGATCTTGAAAAAGAACAAAGCTAGAAGATATATATTTTCTGATTTCAAACCATATAAAGCTACAATAATTGAAACAGTGTAGTACTATTCTAAACGCAGATATATAAACCACTGGAGTTAAATAAAAGCCTAGAGATCAATTCTTGTATATATTGTCAAATTATTTTTGACAAGGTTTCCACGAACATTTGGTGGAGGAAATACTAATCTTTTAACTAAATATTGTTGAAAAATAATAATTACATGAAAAAGAATAAAATTGGACCCTTACCTAACACCATATACAAACATTAACTCAAAATAGATAAAAGACCTAAATATAAATCTTAAGACTATAAACTTTTAGGAGAAAATCTGGGTCATAAAACCTCACAACATTGAAATTGGCAGTGATTTCTTGGTTATGATTTCAATGGCACAGGCAACAGAAGAGTATACAAACTCCCTAAAATATAAAAAACATATTGTATATCCAAAGACAATGTAAACAGAGTTAACAGTTACTAATAGAATGGGATAAAATATTTCCAAATGCTATATCTGAAGGTATATTAATATTCCAACTAGAAATCCTAAAAATTAACAACAATAAAGGCAAACAATACCCTTTAGAGATAGGTAACAGACTAACATAAATAATGAATCTCCACAGATAACCAATCTTAGTTGTCTGTTGGATGGAAAATCTTGTTTCTCTAGTTCTGATGTGTGTTACCTATTTCTTCTTTGTAGTTAATCTCTTTGAGTATTTTCTCTAGTGCTGGTTTTGAAGACATAAATTCCTTCAGTTTCTGTTTGTCATGGAAGCTTCTTATTTCTCCATCTAATTTGATAGAAAGTTTTGCTGGGTAGGAAATTTTTGGCTGGAAGTTGTTTTCTTTCAAAATTGGGAATATGTTACTCCAAGCCCTTCTGGCTCTCATAACTTGGTTTGGGAAGTCTGGAGTGATTCTAATTGGTTTGCCTCTGAATGTCACTTGGCCCTTTGCTTTTGTTGCCTTTAAGATTCTCTGCTTGGCTTCCACATTGGTCATTTTGACAATTATGTGGCGTGGCGATCCTCTTCTCCGATCCTGTCTAAAGGGAGTTCTTTAAGTTTCCTGGACCTGCGTATCGACCTCTTGCTCTATGTCTGGAAAATTTTCTGCTATTACTTCCTTGAAGAGATTGTTGATCCCTTTGGTTTCACTTTCTTTTCCCTCCTCTATTCCAATTATTCTTAGGTTAGCTCTCTTAAAATGGGCCCATATTTCTTCAATATCAGATTCCTGCTGTCGGATATTTTTTCCTAGATTAGAAACTATGCGTTCATTTTTGGAATGATCATCTTCTAAGAGCGAGATTCTGTTCTCCATGTGTTCTAGTCGGTTGTTTGTGCTTTGAATTGAAGCCTTTACTTCATTAATTGCATCCTTTATCTCTTTTTGGCTCTCTCTGAGTTCTTTTTGAAGCACCTCTATTATTTCTACAGTTATTTTCCTGATTTGATCTTCTAGAAATCTCTGATTTTCTGTTTAATCGGGTTCTGATGTTGTGGGGTTGTGAGCATTCATTGCTCCAGTATTATTCCTCTTTCCCATGATTTCGGAAGTTTATGCCTTCTCTGGGTTCTTCCCTTGGGTCACTATGACTTCACTTAAGGTGCTCTGGATCTCGAGTCAGTAGTATCTCAGACCCCACTACTCCTTTACTGGGTTGTATCACAGAGTCTCCGACCCAGAGAGTCGATAGAGGCTGCTTTAGACTGTGGGGGGTGCCAGGTTGCACGTTCTCCTATGGTGTGATATCACTGCCACCGCCTCTCTCCCACTGGGTCAAGTCCTAGTGAGTACAGTACTGGGATTTCTCCGCTGTGGCCCGCAATTTGACTCACTGTTCTTGAGTACGCAAATGTAGCTGTACTGAATTCGGTGCTGCTGCCGCCAGTGGCAATATGGCGCCGCTGCTACGCCCTCGGCTGTTGGGCTGGCGTTTTTTTTTTCTTGGTTTTGATTTCCACTCTGAATCCCTGCAGCGTGTGCTGAGCTCAGACACTGGGAGCTTTAGATGTCCTCTGCACCGAGAAATCCCGCCTGGCTGTTCCGCAGCGGCTCCCCTCGGTTTGCTGTGGCCGTCCCGTGAATTCGCTGGCAGTATGGCGCTGCTGCCGCGTCTGCCGCATCCTCGGGCGTGAGGATCTCCTCTGTGGCTCTGTTCTCAGTCCGCTTTCTCTCTGGAGCCTGGTGATTTTTTTTGTTTCTCTGGTGATGTTGTTTTCTGGCTTTGAAAGGCGCTGATTTTGTGGTAATGGATATTTGTTGTTAGCGGGGCTCTTAAGCCCCGCTTTTCTCGGTCGCCATCTTCCCGGAAGTCTAAATCTTGTAGTCAGATTTGAACACAGGTTTGAAGCTATTAAGCTCCAGGTGGTACTGCACATAGAAAATAAGATGAACATCTACTGAAGCCCCTTGGATGGTCATGGTCATGGTGACTTGGGATGTCAGCTAACTTCCCAAGACAAGCTGCTTGCACATACTCTAAGGCTGAGGTACCACATTACCCCGTCAACACAAAATGAAAGTAGCTAGATAGATTTTAATTTTTTTTTTCAGGTCTGGGGATGGAACTCAGGGGCATTTGACCTCCAAGCTACACCCCCTGCCCTATTTTTTTATTATTTATTTTGAAACAGGGTCTCATGAAGTTGCGGAGGGCCTCACTAAGGAGCTGAGGCTGTACACGAACTGTGATCTTACGGGCTCAGCCTCCCAAATGCTGGGATTACAAGCATGTGCCACCACACCTGGCAGTTAGATTTTGATGCCCATAAATCTTTTGCATGCAGGTGTAGGTGTATGCAAGTTTGCAATGGACCAGCTCAGTCAAGCGTTGAAACCGCTGGGATTAAGTTTTCAGAAGGTGGGCAAAGAGATTCAGCTGTAGTTCTGCAGAGGCTTCTCTGCAGCGATTTTTCCCTTTTTATGAAATAAACTCCTTCAAGTTTCTATTTACGATGCTAAAAGTGGATATTCCTCTCCGGGAAAAAACCTGAAATGACTGGACATGGACAACTGCCTCTCGTGCAATTGACGGAGTTTTATTTTTCATAACCAAGATTTCATAACCCTTATCCCCGGTGGCAAAGTGTAAACACCAAAGAACAATAGTGAGGCATTAAGTGTAAACAAGATAAGCAAGATAAAAGAAGGATCTGTGGCTCACAGGTTAAGATTTGTCTGGAACCTTGTGATTAAAGTCAGCTCCCTTGGCTTTGTGATTGAGATCAGATTTCTGGCCTCACAGATGAGCCCTAGGGGGCAAAGTCTGGAAAGGCAGGAATCACATTCAGCCTTTAGGATCTTCCTTAGCCCTTTCAGAGCCTTCTGTTTCTTCGGCTTTGTCCATGCCCTCCTCTGTCTAGCAAGGTCCGAGTCGTGTGCGTCTATGATGATCCAAAGGACTGCGGTAGAAGTCTGTGCGGTCCTGTCTGCCCCGCCATCTCCTATGAGGCAATACAACTTAGTTAGCAGACAGGGCCAAAGCATCATGATACAGGCGATTTGATTCCTATAATTGTTCTTTAATAAATAACCTTGAAGCCAGTTTTTTATTGCAGACTTTGGGATTTCTAGATTTGTTAGAAGTACTTTTCTAGCCCCTACTATTCTGCTGCTGAGTCACAAACGATAGGCTTTTGTTAAGCCAAGGCCAGGAAAAGGGGGTTCCTTTACATATCTAAGGAAAAGGAAAAAGGCTGGAGCTAAGAAAAGGCTTATTTGCATCTCTAAAAGAGAAGCAAATGGCCCAGATTCCAGAGAAACAATTTCACACCTTTTGGGGGATGAAACAAAAGGTAAGAGCCTGTGTTTGGAGGCAGGGAAAATTTGCAGCCTCCCCTTCTGGGCCAGATCTGTGGCGGAGATGGTGCTGAGATAGGGAAGCTAATCTGTAGATCAAAGGACCTGCCTGTGGAAAGACCTAAAGTAATTCTGCAGCCCCTCTCCTGCCTATTTGTTTACACAGCTCCTAAACTCTGACTATGTTTTATTACAGCTTGGAGTAAGGCAGAGGGTGTTTAAAGGTCCAGACATATTACTAGAAAATTTATTTTCCATGGACTCGGTTTCTCCCACAGTCCTGATTTTACATCACTGGAGCAATTCGTGTGGAAAGTTAAAAGAATCATTACCAAAAGAACAATAGCTATGAAAGAATATCTAAGAGCAAGGAGTTCTCTGGCCAGGGACAACGCCCCCTCAGGGCTGCTTTCTTTAAGCATTTGCCGAGTCATGCACGCAGGCTCACACGCGCAGACGCCGCAGATGCCGAGGAAGACTAGACGGTGGCACAAGTTAATAAAAGAGAAGGGACTGTTTCTGTATTGACTCTTAGTTAAAGTGCAGAAATAGCTTAAGCCCTTTGTATCATACTTAGACAGCTCCATGCTCCCCCCCTTCCCTTTCTCTGTTAATACTGAGTTGGCTAGAAAGCAAACTGCAGCTGCTACCCTGCTGACAGGCTGTTACCATAACAACAGAGATAAGCTCTGCTTCAGCAGAGACAGAAAGTTATAAAACTTGAAACTTAGTGTGATGCATCTTTTCATGTAGATTGCAAATAAAGCAGACATAAAAGCAGGCACATCAACACCTGCAATCGGTGGGCAGAACATACATAAAATATGAGCCAAAGTCTGTATGGCCTGGGAAAGACCTGGTAAGGCAGCAAAAAACCCTATTTAAAATCAGAAATTCAAGCCAGGTGTGGTGGCGCACGCTTGTAATCCCCGCGCTTGGGAGGCTGAGACAGGAGGATCGCACAGGTTCGAAGCCAGCCTCAGCTACTTAGTGAGACCCTGTTTCCAAATAAAATAGGTCTGGGAGTATAGCCCGGAGGTAGAAAGCCTCTGGGTTCCACTCCCAGTACCACCAAAAAAAAAAAAAAAAAATAGGGCAGGGGCTATAACTCAGAGGTACAATGCCCCTGGGTTCCATCTCCAAACCTGCAAGAAAAAAAAAAAATCAGAAATTCAGGGTGGGGGTGAAGTGCTACACTTGACACTTCAGTTTCTTTGGAGACTGCTTTTCTCTCTCTCTCTCTCTCTCTCTCTCTCTCTCTCTCTCTCTGTGTTTCTTTGAGGGGTGGCACTGTTACTTTTTTTGTGATAAATCTTTTTGCCTTGCACAAAATTCCACCTGAGTCTTATGGCTATTATTTCTATAATCTTTGAGGAGAAGAACTCCTGGCTGGGTGGGTGGGCAACCACCTAAATCATAACATTATAGGCAATAGATATGTCCAGGTATTTGTGTGTATGTGTATGTCATCTTGTCTATGTTTGGGGTGAGGTGATATGTTGAATTTGACCACAATATAGTGGTGGGCTGACCATTAAAGTTCAGTACCTTAAACAGCTTAGTATTGTTAGCATGTAAAGTAAAATGTAAACCATTGCTATGAATTGAACATGTAGAATGACCTTAAAACATTGAACTGAGAACTTGAACTTGAGCACACAGCATTAAAAACTATTTGCAAGTATTCAGGATTAAGATTTCACTGGAAACTAAACAGAACTACTGTCCTCTGGTAAAGGTGGCTAAGTATCCTCAGATGCCCTTGAGGAAAGCTACTAACACTGGTATAATTGTGGAAAGAGAGAAAAGGGGGAGAAACGATTCAGTTTCAAGATAAACCATATTGCTTTTTTTAAGTCTGAGATTCTGGGAGTGCTAACACTAATAAATATGGGCTAGAAGGGCAGAGAGCTCTAGAACTTGATGAAAATTCATTTTGGCATTGGACAGGGGTTCTGAGTATTTTTCTCATGGCTGTCAACATTTCATCTTAAACTTTTTTTTTTTTTTTTTTGGTGGTACTGGGAATGGAACCCAGGGGCTTTCTACCTCTGGGCTATACTCCCAGACCTATTTTATATTTTATTTGGAAACAGGGTCTCACTAAGTTGCTGAGAGCCTCACTAAGTAGCTGAGGCTGGCTTCAAAACCGTGTGACCCTCCTGTCTCAGCCTCCCAAGCGCGAGGATTACAAGTGTGCACCACCACGCCTGGCATGAGGGTAGTCTTTTTGTTTTGAGGTCTTGCACATCTTTTGTTAGATTTATGCATGCATATTGCACATATGTATGATATGTAAAACACTTTTCCGAGCTTTTAAACATAGTTGAATCCTCTTACAGTACAATGAAATTGAACATATATATGAAATTGCACGTATGTATGATACGTAAAACACTTTTCTGAGCTTTTATTTTTTATTTATTTATTTTTTTGGTGGTACTGGGGTTCCTGGAAACCCTTCTTCCTCCGGGCTACACTCCCAAACCTATTTTATATTTTTGAAACAGGGTCTCTTATGCCAGCACGGCTGTCTTCGAACCTGCGCGATCCTCCTGTCTCCGCCTCCCAAGCGCGGGGATTACAAGCGTGCGCCACCACGCCCGGCTTTTCTGAGCTTTTAGACATAGCTGAAACGAACGCATATAAGATACTAAATTAGATGTCGTATTCCTTCTAATGCTTACTGCAATCCTAATTCTAAACGTATGCGAAACTTTTATAATACAATGAAATTGAACGTAATTGCACGTACGTATGAAACGTAAAACACTTTTCCGAGCATTTAGACATAGCTGAAACGAACACATATAAGAAACTAAAATAAATGTCGTATTCCTTCTAACTCGAACTGTAATCCTAACCTTAACCCTAACCCCTAACCCTAACCCCTAACCCTAATCCTATAGCCTAACCCTGACCCTAACCCCTATCTCCTAACCCTAACCCTACCCTAACCTTAACACTAACCTTAAACCTAACCCTAACACCTATAGCCTAACCCTAACCCTAACTCCTATCCCCTAACCCTAACCCTAACCTTAACACTAACCCTAACCCTAATTCTCAGTGAGACACGGTTTCAATATAAAGAATAAAAAAATAGGGCAGGGAATGTGGCTTGGAGGTCGAATGCCTCTGGGTTTCATCCCCAGACCCGCAAAACAAAAAAAAAAAAAACAAAAAAAACCTAAAAAAATCTCAAAATGTGATCAGACCAATTCACAAATTAATGTGATTAACCCTAGAGTCTTAAAACAGAGGTGTGAGGTGGTGGGGCTCGATATTTTGTCTGCGTCTGACATACTGTGGTGGTCTTCAAAGGAATTCTGGAGGAGAGTGGCCTGGAGAATGGCAGCTGGGGGGGGTGCGCAAAACTTCGGGGTTGGAATTTATTTGCTTTTCCTCTCTTGCACCTCCTTTCACCTGGTTCTTTTACTTCTTCTACCCTACCTCAAGTGGAGGTCACACAAGCAGAACTGGGCCGTCGTCGGAGTGGGATGAACTCAGTAGATCACCGCTGGAGGAGCACACGACCCTTACGCTCCGCCGAGAGCAGGAGCCGGCGAGTCGCCGGCGGAGAGGGCCGCGGCCCAACTCTCGCGAGGACGGCGCCTCAACTCTCGCGATACCACGTAGCGCCGCGCGAGCGCGGGCGGGCACACGCAGGCATGGCGGGGCCGGGCGCGGGCTGGGCCCGGCTGGACCGGCAGCAGGAGCGCGACGTGCGCGAGCTCGTCCGGCGTGTCACCGGCCTCCGGGACGAGGCGGACCCCAACTTCCAGCTGGCCCTCAGCTTCGCCTGGTCCAACTTCAGGTGCGGGCGGCGCGGGCCGGGGAGGAGTGCTGGGGTGGCGCCCGCGCCGCGGGGGCTCCGGCCGGCTGGCTGGTGCTGCCCGGGGCTCCCGCGGGCCTGCGGACGCCGGCGCTGCTGCTGCTGCTGGTGCCGGTACCGGGGCTGGGGCTGGTACCGGTATCTGGGACACCTACCGGCCTGCTGGTGCCCGGCTGCTGGTGCCGGTGCTGCTGGTGCTGCTACCTGGGACACCTACGGGCCTGCTGGTGCCCGGCTGCTGGTGCCGGTGCTGGTGCCTGGGACACCTACGGGCCTGCTGGTGCTGCCGCCGCCTCGATTCCCCTCGGTGGTGCCCGCCGCCTGTGGTGCACAGCTCGGACCTTGAATAGTGGGTTGTGGGCGTCAGGCCTTCCTTAGCGTGGGTTGTGCACCTAGAGAGCAGATCGGCCTCTGTTCTCTTTCCTGCTCTGCCCGGTGTGTAACACCCACTTCGAAAAAAAATATATATGTTTATTTTTGGCTGTGCGTGGTGGCTCACGACTGTAATTTCAGTATTTGGCAGGCTGAGACAAGAGGATCACAGGTTCAGGGGCAGCAGTGAGCTATCAGCCTAGCTATCAACCTAGCTGAGACCCTGTTTTCAAATAAATAAAACTAAGCTGGGAGTATAGCCTGGAGGTAGAACACCCAGGGTTTCATCTCCAGTAATTAACACACACACACACACACACACACACACACACACACACACACACACACCTGGAAGGTGTAGTTCAGTGGTATCACAAAAAAAATTTAATTAAAAAAATGTACCTTCAGCAGTCAGGAGGCTGAGACAGGAGGATGACCTCGGGGACAATGTCAGCTACTTAATGAGGCCCTTTGCAACTCTGTGAGACCCTGTTTCAAAATAAAGAATTAAAAAAAAAATGGCTGGGGGTGTTGCTTGGGGGTAGAATGTCGGTGGCTTCCATCTCCAGTACTGCCAAAAAAAAAAAAAAGAACCCATTTTGTTTATAGTAGAGTAAAGGAGTTTTCATGTTTAAAGCATGCCAAGTTTTTGAAATAATAAACTCAGTTCCTATTTGTCATTTATAAAAATAGTAATGTTTGAAATAGCTCATGTGGCATAAATTTAAAATGCTATATTTCAGCTGGGCATGGTGGCGCACGCTTGTAATCCCAGCACTTGGGAGGCTGAGACAGGAGGATTGCACAGGTTTGAAACCAGCCTCAGCTACTTAGTGAGGCTCTCAGCAACTTAGTGAGACCTGTTTCCAAATAAAGTATAAAATAGGTCTGGGAGTATAGCCCCGGGGTAGAAAAGCCCCTGGGTTCCAACCCCAGTACCACACACACAAAAAGCTTTATTTCAAGTAATTTTTCTGTTAATATTTTGGCAGTAGGCAGATATTCACTATTTTAGAATTGGGCAGAGACAAGAGAAGTTACTCTTTCCTTTTTCAGATTGAGGAACTAAATTATGATAGGTAAAACGGTGTTATACTTAGAAGGGCAACATGGCAGATTCCTGTAATCTCAGTACTTAGGTTAACCAGCAGCCTTACGACTTAGTGGGACTCTTAGCAATTTAGTGAGACTCAGTTCCCTCTCCCCCAAATAAAATAAGGCTATGGGTATGGATCGAGTTAGAACACCTTCGGGTTTGGTTCAGTACTCAGTAACACACACACACACACACACACACACACACACACACACACAACATTTCCATTATGAGAGACTCTGCTTCAAACTAAAAATAACAAAAGGGCTGGGGGTGTATGCTGGACCCAGACTCAGGGCCTTTGGGGAAGACAGGAGCTAGAGGACAGGGAGTCTCAGTGTACCTGTGTCCTGAGGAAAGGGTGTCTGAGCAGTCTCTGAGACATGGTGATTCTTTTCCTGTTTGATGGTAGAGCTAATGGTGAGAGCTGTGCTCTCTGGAAGGTGTTTAGCAATGTGCGGGCACTTGGAAGGGTTATGGTGTGGCAAGTCTGCTGAGCTATGAGAATTGGCATAAGAACTGCATTTTATCTTTACTAGATTTCATCGTTTCTTGGATGTCAACAGCCACAAAATAAAAAAGACAATAGAAGGGTAAGTTCTATATGTATTTATGTATGTGTTCAGGTATATGTGTATTTTCTTAAAGAGCTCCTTGTTATTACAGCTTTAAACTTATTAGATAACTTTTTATACTTTAGAATTTACGAAAAATTCATCATTCATTCTGACCTCAGCAAAGCTGCTAGTTGGAAAAGATTGACTGAAGAATTTCTAAATGCGTCACTTCCCAGCAGAAAGGAAATAAAGGTATGTCTTCAGTTATGAAGTCTCCATGGAATATTTCATTTTTTTCTGAGAAATGTTAGCTTATTTCTGTTAATATTTAAACATTCACTCTGTTTTAGTATTGTCTACTGGCTAGAAAAGGATTTCTTTTTTTTTTTTTTTCTTTTGCAATACTGGGAATGGAACCCAGAAGCATTCTACCTCTGAGCTACACCCCCAGCCCTATTTTTTAGTCTTTATTTTGAAACAGGGTCTCACTGAGTTGCAAAGGCCATTACTAAGTAGTAACTGAAACTGCGAACCCGGATTCTCCTGTCTCAGCCTCCCAAATGCTGGGATTATAAGTATGAGCCACCACGCTGGCTAGAACAGGATCTCTTGTGTGTGAACTGTGTGTGAGGAGCTGTGCATGGTCCCGTATGCTTGTAATCCCTTTACTTGCAAGGTTGAAATGGGAGGATTGCAGTTCACAGATAGCCTCAGTTACTTAGTGAGACCCTAGGCAACTTACGCCTTGTTTCAAAATAAAGAATAAATAGGGGTGGGGGTGTATCTCAAAGGTAAAATGCCCCTGTGTTTCGTCCCTAGTACCAAAACAAAAAAAAAGCCCCCCAAAAATTTGTGTTCGAATTTTTTGTTTCTGAGCTGGGGGTTGAACCCAAGGGCATCCTACCTTTGAGATACACCCCAGCCTTTTACTTTTTATCTTGAAACAGGGTCTCATTAATTTTCTGAGGGTCTTGCTAAGTTCCTGAGCCTCAAACCTACAATCCTCCTTTTTCAGTCTTCCAAGTACTGGGATTACAGGTATGTGCCATAGTGCTGACTTTTTTTTTTTTTAATAAGTGGAAGACATACATTCTACAATAATAATAAAAAGTATGATAGAAGCCAGGTGTGAAACCCCGTTTAAAAATAAAAAATAGGCTGGGTGGTGGTGCATACTTGTAATCTCAGTACTTGGGAGGCTGAAACAGGAGGATCAAAGGTTTGTACCCAGCCTTAAAAACTTAGTGAGACCCTGTTTCAAAATAGAGTAAAATAGGGCTGAGTTATATCTTGGAGGTAGAATGCCCCTGGGTTTAATCCCTAGTACCAAAAAAAAAAAAAAAAAAAAAAAAAAGGCCTGGGAGCCGGGTGTGGCAATGCAAATGCATGCTTGAAATTCTAGTACCTAGAAGGTTGAGACAGGAGGATTGCAAGTTTGTAGTCAGTCTTAGCAATTTAGGCCCTCTGCACTCTGCAATTTAGTGAGACCCTGTGTTAAAATTATAGACAAAATAGGACTGGGGGTGTAGCTTTGAGGCAGAATGCTCCTAGGTTCAGTCCCTAGTAGTATGTACACACACATGCACACACACAGTATACTAGATCAATTTGGAAAGCATTGCCATCTGTAATGGGTTGGGTTGTGCCCTCCAAAAAGATATGAGCTGGGCATGATGCTTATAATCTAGCTTGGGGAGGCTGAGACAGGAGGATCACAGGTTCTAGGCCAGCCTCAGCAACTTAGGCCCTCAGTACCTTAGTGAGATCCTGTTTTAAAATAAAAAATAAAATAGATGTAGGATATAGCTCAGAAATAGAACACTCATGGATTAAATCCCCAATACCACCAAAAAAAAAAAAAAACCCCATATATAAAACAAAGGATATGTAGAGGCTGGGTGTGGTTCCACACACCTATAATTCCAATACATAGGAGGATGAGACAAAAGGATTGCAGGTTTGCAGCCAGGTTCAGCAACTTTACAAGACCCAGTTTCAAATCAAAAAAAGGAGCTAGGTATGGTGGCACACACCTGTAAGCCCAGGACTTGGAAGGTTGAGGCAGGAGAATTGGAAGTTTCAAGGAAAATCTCAGCAACTGCATGAGACTTCCACCAACCTAGCAAGACCCTGTTTCAAAAAAAGAAGAAAAAAAAGGGTTTGGGAGTGTGGCTCAAAGGTAGTGTGTGCTGGGATCCACCTCTAGTACCACACACAAAAGAATGTACAAGTTTTTTGACCTTTTATGGTTTATATTTGTCTTTAATTTAGGGAAATTGTTATTTTTCCAAATATCTCTTCTTTCTTTTCTTGGGATTTCCATTACAGATGTCTTTTGTAGTCGCTCCATAGTTCTTGCATATCTGTTCTGTCCTCTTCATTATTTTTCTATTTTTTCTTTCTTCAATTTAAAAAGCTTGTAATCCCCACGCTTGGGAGGCGGAGACAGGAGGATCGTGCAGGTTTGAAGCGAGCTGTGCTGGCTTAAGAGACCCTGTTTCCAAATAAAAAATATAAAATAGGTCTGGGAGTGTAGCCTGGAGGTAGAAGGGCTTCCAGGAACCCCAGTACCTAAAAAAAAAAATCTTTGGAAATGTCAGACTGACAGTTCTCCATTCTGTCAGTCTGCTGTGAGCCCATTGTTGTTGTTCTTCCTTGGATTTGCATCTCTCTGTGTTGCCTACATGCTCTTTTTAAAATGAAGACCTTTTAAACCGGGCGTGGTGGCGCAGGCTTGTAATCCCGTGCTTGGGAGGCTGAGACGGGAGGATTGCACAGGTTTGAAGCCAGCCTCAGCTACTTAGTGAGGCTCTCAGCAACTTTAGCGAGACCCTGTTTCCAAATAAAGTATAAAATAGGTCTGGGAGTATAGCCCGGAGGTAGAAAGCCTCTGGGTTCCACTCCCAGTACCACCAAAAAAAATAAAAATAAAAAAATAAAATGAAGACCTATTATTATATATGCTGATTGGTGTCAGTGTGGTACTTCCAGACATGACTGAGCATGCACTGATCATATCCAGCCACCTCTTTTTACCCTGTGCCCCTATCCCATCCTTCACAGGCCCCAGTACTGACAGCTCTCATCTCTTGCTTATAATCTACTTTTTCTATTGCAGCCTATAGCATATTAATTATAGTTTAAAAAAATTTATTATCTGAGCCGGGCGTGGTAGTGCACGCTTGTAATCCCAGAATTTGGGAGGCTAAGACCGGAGGTTCACGGACAGCCTCAGCTACTTAGTGAGGCCCTCTGCAACTCAGTGAGACCCGGTTTCAAAATAAAGAATAAGAAATAGGGCAGGGGGTGTTGCTCGGAGGTCATATGCCCCTGGGTTCCATCCCCAGACCTGCAAAAAAAGAAAAAAAAATTATCTGATAAATCCGATGTCTGTGCTGTGTCTAAGCAGTTCAGATGGTTGCTCAGTCTCCAACTCCTTGTCAGGTATTGAGTATTGATGTAATCTAAGCCCAGAAGTTTAGGTTTTTTTTTGTTGTTGGTGGTGTGTGTGTGTGCATGTGTGTGTAGGGTGTCATATGTCACGTGAGCACCTAATACCTGTATGACCAACTGCAGTTACTGAAGTTCAGATTCCCCAAAGGAAAGTGAATGTTACATAAAGTACACTGTTCACACAAGTTATCTAGACAAACTAGTGTAGCCTAGTTTGAGATCTAAGCATGTATAGCCCTCTGACCAAACATTTTTAAGAACTCAGTCACCAGAAGCCAGCCAAGGGCCATTGATGAAAATAGGCCCTGTTTCGGTTGGTACAGTGACTGACTCCTATAATCCTAGTACTTGGGAGACTGTGACAGGAGAATCACCTATTTGAGCCTCAGCAACTTAGTGAGACCCTGTTCAACGAAAAGTAAAATTGTTCACCGGGCGTGGTGGCGGACGCTTTTAATCCCCGCACTTGGGAGGCTGAGACAGGAGGATCACGTAGGTTCGAAGCTAGCCTCAGCTACTTATTAAGGCTTTCAGCAACTTAGTGAGACTCTGTTTCCAAATAAAATATAAAATAGGTCCTGGAGTATAGCCCAGAGGTAGAAAGCCCCTGGGTTTCACCCTCAGTACCACACACAAAAAAATAAATAAAATTGTTCTGGGGGGATAAGCCAAAGTACTTCTTAGCAACAAAAACCGGGTGGGGGGAATCATAATATCTGACTTTAAAACTGTACTACAAAGCCATAGTAGTAAAAACAGCATGGTACTGGCACAAAAACAGATACAGTGGAGCAGAATAGAAGACTCAGAAACAAATCCACATACGTATAACCAATTGATTTTTGACAAAGGAGCCAAAAACATACATTGGAAAACAGCCTGTTCAACAAATGGTGTTCGCAAAACTGGTTAACTGTATGCAAAAAATAGAAATAAATCCCACTTTCTCACCCTGCACAAGAGTCAATTCAAGATGGATCAAAGACCTGGAAATCAGAGCAGAGACCTTGCAGCTCCTTGAGAAAGGCATAGGTCTAACACTACAACACATAGGTACAGGCAGAAACTTTCTCAAGACCCCAAAAGCACAAGAAACTGAAAGGTGGATAAATATGTATGATTTCATTAAACTGAACCTAAACAGAGAGCCGACAGAATGGAAGAAAATTTTTGCCAACTATTCCTCCGATAGAGGCTAATATCTAGAATATACAGACAACTCAAGAAACTCAGCACTATGAAAACAAATAACCCAATAAAAAAATGGGCAAGTGAGCCAAGTGTGGTGGTGCACACTTGTATTCCCAGTACTTGGGAGGCGGAGGCAGGAGGTTTGCAGGTTCTTGCCCAGCCTTGGCTAGTTAGACCCTGTTTCAAAATAAATAAAAAATAGGCCTGGGGGTGTGGATTGGAGGTAGACTGTCCCTGGGTTCCATCCCCAGAACTGAAAAGGGGGGGGGGCAAGTGAACTAATTAGATACTTCAAAAAAGAAGAAATTCAAATGGCCAATGTATGAAAACATGCTCAGCATCATTAGCAATCAGAGAGATGCAAATCTAAACTACCCTGAGATTTCACCTCACTCCGACTAGAATGACAATCATTAAACATACAAACAACAAATGCTGGTGAGGATGTGGAGAAGTGGGAACTCTAATACATTGTTGGTGGGATTGCGAATTAGTGCAACCACTTTAGAAAACTGTATGGAGGATCCCTCAGAATATGATCCAGCAGTACCACTTCTGGGAATCTACCCCAAAGAATGGTAACCAAACTAATGCATGCATATCTATGTTCATAGCTGCACAATTCACAATTGCCAAGCTATGGAACCAGCTGAGATGTCCATCAACAGATGAATGGATTACAAAACTATGGGATATGTACACAGTGGAACTTTACTCAGCCATAAAGAAGAACAAAATTATGTCATTTTCAGGGAAATAGATGGAACTGGAAAACATGCTAAATGAGATTAGTCAGTCATAAAAAGTAAGAAATTGGGCAAGTGGGTCATAGGAGGAACTCTAGATGAAGGAGATGCTATAGATGAGCAAATAAGGCAACCTGAGGGTGATGGGAGGGGGAAAGAGAAATTTCATAATGTACATGATGTGCATTTACAAACATAAAAGTCAATCACTAAGCCAAATATGAGAGGGAGGGAAGGGGAGGAAATGGGATGGGAATTGGGTATGGGCTGATTGGGTGATGTGTACATGTATGTCTCCACTATCTTGTACTCCATTAAGATGTATGATTACAATGCACCAATAAAAAATTTTTTTTAATTGTTCTGGGGGTATAGCTCAGAGGTTGAATGCCCCTGGGTTCAGTCCATCTATCTCTTATCTGTTACACACATACACAAACACACATGCACACACATACACAAACACACATGCACACACACACGGTATTACATATATATTGTAGGAATAAAAAGTGTCCTCCACTCAGATGTCTTAGACTTGTTTTATAAGTATAGAATTCAGACCTCAGATGGCTTTGTGTGCTACCTTATGTATAAACATTTGACTATGAAAATAAAGTAGAGGTTAAGGTTTATTTAGGTACAACTTGTGCTTGCTTTTCTTTTTTTGTAGTACTAGGAATCGAACCCTGGGCCATTCTACTTCCGAACTACAGCCCAGCCCTATTTTGTTTCTTGTTTTGGAGCAGGGTCTCACCAAGTTGTGGAGGGCCTCACTGAGTTGCTGAGGCTGGCCACAAACCTGCAGTTCTTCTCAGCCTCCCAAGTACTGGTGTTTTAGGTTTGCACCCCTGTGAGCCTGGCACAACTCAAGTTTTCTAAGACCAGGAAGAAGGGTCGGGGACTGACTGCCATTGGCTAGTTTTCATTACCCAGTCCAGTGATTCATGTTCTTTGTCTTTTTTTTTTTTTAAGACAGATGCACATTATTCTATTTTGTCTCTCCTTCTGTGTCTCTCCGATTCTCCTTCAAACAGCAATTATGTGGAAACACCAAGAGAAAAAGAAATGGGTAAGTTACCACATAGTTTAACAAATAAGAAATGAGATAAATTTGTTTTATTACTTAGTTACTAGACATTGAGCTGTTAAAAGTTATAAAAACCTATGAAACTTAACGTATTTTTGTTCCTTTAGGTGTCAATGCAAAATTTTACTTCAAATATAAGTTCTCACTTTGTAATTTATTTATTTATTATTTTTTGTGGTACTGGGGGTGAAACCCAGGGACATTCTACCTCCGAGCTACACCCCAGCTCAATTTTTTATTATTTTTCATTTGGAAACAGGGACTTACTGAGTTGCAAGGGGCCTCACTAAGTAGCTGAGGCTGTATGCGAACCGCGATCCTCCTGTCTCAGCCTCCCAAATGCTGGGATTACAAGTGTGTGCCACCATGTAATTTAAATTACCTTCATTATATAAAGAGAAAACTTACTTTTGAGAGTAAGTTAATTAAAATGTAAAAAGTCTTAGAATATCAATATACTAAAGTGTTTCAATGTTTTTAAATTTTGGTTTACTGAGCATATTTTCATTTGAATTTTGTTTAGATTTTTTTCTAATCATACTGTTTCTTTCCCCATATTTGTGATAAAGATGATGAGGTTCTTCTGTTATATTTTAGAAAAGAAAGATGATTTTGACTGGGGAAAATACTTGATGGAAGGTGAAGAAATTGACCTTGGTCCAAATGTGGACACACCAGTAAGTTGCATTGATTTTGCTGTTGAAAATATAAATACGTGCCCAGGTGCCGTAAATAACCTTAATGGGTTATTCTACCCTAGAGCATCATAGCTAAAATAGGAATGTTCTCCACTAAGAGTAGTTTATTATGGAAGATTTATTAAGATTCCATTGGACTCATTAGTACTAGGAAATTGAGTGGGGTGAACACTTTAAGATATCCCTTAAAGAGAAGTGACCTATAATACCCAAGTAATCTGTAGATTCAGTGGAATTTCTTTTAATTATATAATTTTTCACAGGAATAGAAAAAAATTGTCCTAAAATTTTTTTTGGCGGTACTGCAGATGGAACCCAGAGGCATTTTACCTCCAAGCTACACTCCCAGCCCTGTCTATCTATCTTCCTTTCTTCTTTCTTTCTCTCTTTCTCTCTTTCTCTTTCTTTCTTTCTTTCTTTCTTTCTTTCTTTTCTTTTCTTTCTCTCTTTCTTTCTTTTGTGGGCCTGAGGATGGAACCCAGAGGCATTTGACCTCCAAGCTACATCACCTGCCCTGTTTTTTATTCTTTATTTTGGAACAGTGTCTCACTAAGTTGCAGAGAGCCTCACTAAGTAGCTGAGGCTATCCTCGAACCACGATCCTCCAGTCTCAGCTTCCCGAATGCTGGGATTACAAGCGTGTGCCACCACACCCAGCTTTATTCTTTCTTTCTTTATTTTTGAAACAGGGTCTCACTGAGTTGCAAAAGGCCTCACTAAGTAGTAGCTGAGGCTGTCTGTGAACTGCGATCTTCCTGTCTCAGCCCCCCAAATGCTGGAATTACAAGCATGTGCCACCATGCCCAGCTTTAGTCCTAAAATTATAGGGTGGGCCAGGTGTGGTGGCGCACACTTGTAATTTCAGCATTTGGGAGGCTGAGACCGGAGGATTGCGGTTCGTGGACAGCCTCAGCTACTACTTAGTGAGGCCCTCTGCAATTTAGTGAGACCCTGTTTCAAAATAAAGAATAAAAAATAGGTCAGAGGGTGTAGCTCGGGGGTTGAATGCCCCTGGGTTTCATCCCCAGACATGCAAAAAAAAAATCCATATGGCGGAAGAAGACTCAGAATATTCAGAGCACCTCTGAGTAATAAGAACAATACTGGAGGCATCGCAGTACCTGATCTTAAATTATGCTACACAGCTCTAATAATGAAGCCAGCATGGTGTTGTCCTAAAAACAGACCGTTGGAGTATAATAGAAGATACAGAAATAAATTATAGCCAGCTGATTTGTTTTTAAATGTGCCAGGTATATACATTGGAGAAAAGTTGCCTTTTCAACTTAATGGTGCTGGGGAAAATGAATATTCATATATACAGGAGTGAAACTACACAAATTTCAGCTTAAAATGGATCATAGACCTAAAAGAGCAGAAACCTTGCATTTACTAGAAGAAAACCTAAGACCAACTGCCATCATATAAGCAAAGGCTGAGACTTTCTCAATAAAGACCCTAAAGCTCAGGAAATAAACCCGAGACTCAGTGAAGGGGGTGGCATCAAATGAAAATCTTTTGCTGGGGATTTAGCTTAGTAGCAGAGTGCTTGCCAGCATGCATGAGAGCTTGGGTCAATCCTTAGCACCATTAAAAAAATAAAAAAATAAGCTTCTGAGCTAGGAGGCACATGCACAGTGGTATATATCTATAGTCCCAGGTCTTGGGAGGCTGAGACAGGAGGATCACAGGTTCATGGCCAGCCTTAGCAACTTAAGCCAGGCATGGTGGAGTACGCTTGTAATCCTAGCATCCAGGAGGCTGAGACTAGAGGATTGTGGTTCGCAACAGCCTCAGCTGCTTAGGCCCTTTGCAACTCTGAGACCTTGTTTCAAAATAAAGAATACAAAATAGGGCTGGGGTATATCTCAGAGGTAGAATGACCATGGGTTCCATATCCAGTACCGCAAAATAAGTAAATAAAAATAAAAATAGGGCTAGGGGTGAAGCTCAGACATAAATGCCATGGGTTTAGTCCCTTAGTACCAAAAAAAATGCCATGGGTTTAGTCCCTTAGTACAAAAAAAAGCTTCTGCACAGCTAGGAAAATGAAAGAGAACCTACAAAATTGGAGAAAATCTTTGCTAACTACTCCTCTCCTAATAAAGAGCCAATGTCTAAAATATATAAAGAATTCAAGCTGGGCATAATGGTATATGTTTGTAATCGCAGTATGTGGCAGGCTGAGAAAGGAGGATCTTAGGTTCACAGCCAGCCTCAGCTACTTAGTGAGGCTCTGTTTCAAAATAAAAATAAAAAATAGGGCTGGAATGTAGCTCAGAGGTAGAATATGTGTTCTCTGGGTTCAATCCCCAGCACACGCACGTGCACGCGCGCACACACACACACACACCCTAATTACAACTACAATAAGATTTTATGTAACTTCAATTAGAGCAGCCATCAAGAATACAAACAATAAATGCTGGTGAGGTTGTGGGGAAAAGGAACATGGATCCACTGTTGGTAGGATTATAAATTAGTAATCTACTAATGAGATTAGCATGGAGGTTCTTCAAAAAGTCTAGGCAGAGAGCCACCTCATGACCTACCTATACTCCTTGGTTTATCTTTCCAGAAGAATTAAAAGGATATGTTGAGTGTGGTGACCCATGCTTGTAATCCCAGTACTTGGGAGGCTGAGATAGGAGGATTACAGGTTTGTGGCCAGCCTCAGCTACTTCGTGAGGCCCTCCACAACTTAGGCCCTGTTTCAAAAACAAAAGAATAAAATAGGACTGGAGGTGTAGCTCAGAGGTAGAACCTTTGGGTTCTATCCCTAGTACCACAAACACAGAGGAGTGATATCAGGTATTTTGCCAACCCAGATCATTACATTTTTATCATAGGTACTTTAAAAAGATTTAAGAAAGTGTTTCATTTGGAATTTGCATTTCTGTTCATGTTACTTCAAAGTTTTTGCTTTTCTTGTGAAATTTTCTTAATTTTTAAGCCTACATAAATGTAATTGTAGTTTCTAAGGGTAAGATATATTTCCTTCTTAAATCAGAATTGGTCTGAAGATAGTGAAGAAGATGATGTCCAACAGCCTTTAAGCAGGGAGGACTCTGGGATACAGGTGGACAGGACCCCATTAGAAGAACAGGATCAAAACAGAAAGTTGGGTCCTCGAGTCAGCTGGAAAGGTTTGTATATGATTTGCTGCTGGTGTTTTCTGATAGGAATTTCCTGAAGGGAGGGTTGGCTTTGAGATTGGTTCCCTCGGTCAGGTATTGGTAAACTCTGTCATCTTTACGAAACAAATCTTAGACCATTAGTAGATGTTGTTTATATAGTACCTAAGAAGTAGCAGTGTAACAAGGTACTGAGTTCTAGCCCCTGCACCTCTTTAAAAAAAGTGGCAGCAATCTGGGCACCATGGCACATGCCTATAATCCCAATACTTGAAAGGCTGAGACAGGAGGACGAAAGGTTCAAAGCCAGCCTCAGCAACTTAGTGAGGCTCTCAGCAACCTAGCAAGACCTTGTTTCCAAATAAATAAAATTGGGCTGGGGATGCAGCTTGGAGGTAGAATGCCTTTGAATTCAATACCCAGTACCACACACATACCAACAAAACAAAACAAAACAGTAGCTAGAGTACAAGGATTTTTCATAGTAATTCTAATAACTTTATTTTTTTATTGGAGGATTATCTCTGCTGAAGTTAGTAAATAAATAAAAGGAAAGATCTGTGCATTTTATTTTTTAATTAATGTCTACTTTTTCAGTTTTTAATGAGAAACTATGAGCTGGTAGAGTCTACAAAGAGCTGGAAGTAACCTTAGACATTAGATTATCCAGTTCTACATTTCAGTTTTGGAGATGAAGACAAGAATGGTTTTCCCATGGCCGCACAGCTGTGAGGCTAACACTAGCACCCAGTCCTTGTCCCTGCGCTTGAACTTTGTCAAATAGAAAGTACTTTTATTTTACTTATTTTTATGGTACTAGGGGTTGAACCCAGTGGCATTCCATCTCTTAGCTATACCTCTAGCCCTATTTTGTTTTGAAACAGGGACTTACTAATTTGTAGACGGCCTCCCTAAGTTGCTGAGGCGGCTGTGAATCTGAAATCTGTCGGTCTCAGCCTCCCAAGTACTGGAATGACAGTGTGCATCTTCATGCCCAGCTTACAGAAAGTTTTGTTTTCTGAGTGCTGGGGATTGAACCCAGGGGCATTTTACTTCTGAGCTAAACCCCTAGTCCTGTTTTATATTTTATTTTTAAACAAGGTCTCACTAAGTTGCAGAGGGATTTGCAAAGTTGCTAGTCTGGCTGTGAACCTGCCAGCCTCCTGTCTCTTCTTTTCAGGTACTGAGATTACAAACATATGCCACCACCTGGTTTATAGAAAGTTTTTAAAATTGACTTCGGGTCCTAATGATTTTCTGGTTATCTTATTATTATTTTTTTTTTTTGAAAATTCTTGAGTTCGACTTCCAGGACAGAATATGGTATTAATTTTGTTACTCAGTTCAGAGCACATGATCATCACTAGGTTGTTTAGGGTCTTTTTACTTTATTTAATTCTTTCTTTCTTTCTTTCTTTCCTCTACCTTTGGGCTGCATCCTGACCTATTTTATAATTTATTTTGAAACAGGGTCTCACTAAGTTGCTGAGAACCTCACTAAGTACCTGAGGCTGGCTTTGAACCTGTGGGATCCTCCTGTCTCAGCCTCCCAAGTACTGCGATTACAAGTGTGTGCCATCATGCCTGGCTCTATTTAATTTTTCTAATGTTATTTCAAATTCCTACTACTATTTCCCTTTCTCTGCCATCCCAGTTATTGACACGCGTTCTAATGTATTTGCTATGTTTTTATCATGCTTAGTTCTTGTGAAACACATTATATTGGACATGTATTCTGTGTTTAAATAACATAACTTGTATTATGCTGTCCGTAAATTTTCTTCTGTTACCCTTTTCTTTTTTCTTTTTTCTTTTTTTTTTTTAAGATTTAAAGAAGTTTATTAAAAAGATAGAAATACAGAATATAGTTTTTGTTTAATGGTCCCCTTCCCCCTGTGAGCTGGGCCTCGGAAGGCCTTTTGTGGCCTTGTGTTTGAGGCCATTTACGCCAGAGATGCCCTTGCTCTCCACCCTTAAAACAGACTTGAGCCCAGGCTTTTGTGGGATTGGTGTTCAGCCAGAGTTTTTTTTTTAAAGCATTTGTCTTTTTGTCTTTTCCTTTTCAAGTCATTATTATTATCATTATTATTATTATTTTATTATTATTTGGTGGTACTGGGGTTCCTGGAAGCCCTTCTACCTCCGGGCTACACTCCCAGACCTATTTTATTTTTGGAAACAAGGTCTCTTAAGCCAGTGCTGCTGGCTTCAAACCTGCTCGATCCTCCTGTCTCCGCCTCCCAAGCGCGGGGATTAAAAGCATGTGCCACCATCTCCTGCTCAAGTCCCCATTATTGTAAACTGAATTGGCAGCCTGCAGTAGTGGAATTTGTCTGAGGATGGCCACCCCTTCTACCGGGTAAATAATTAACTAAGAATGCCAGCACCTATTACTTGAGTTAGTGATAGAGCTTTAAACTCAGCCTGTTTTTTTTTTTGTTTGTTTGTTTGTTTGTTTTTTGGTGGTACTGGGGGTGGAACACAGGAGCTTTCTACCTCCGGGCTATACTCCCAGACCTATTTTATACTTTATTTGGAAACAGGGTCTCACTAAGTTGCTGAGAGCCTCACTAAGTAGCTGAGGCTGGCTTCGAACCCGTGCGATCCTCCTGTCTCAGCCTCCCAAGCGCGGGGATTACAAGTGTGCGCCACCACGCCCGGCAAACTTAGCCTGTTTAAAAAAAAAAAAAAAACTGCCTATGGACAGATTATATGGACAGATGGAACTCTGAACTCTCCCTCCCCACACTACTGTAGCCAAGGCTGCCACAATTGTCTCAACCCTGAGATCCTTACAGCTGGTTACAGCTGGAGCTAAAGCTACTGCTGGAGCTAAAGCTACTGCTGCCCACTGACCCACTGGGAAAAAAGTCCTGTGAAAACTACTGAGCCATGTGCCCCACGTTGCCCCAAAATGTTGGGCACCAAAGATGTTACTGTTGCGGGAATAGGTTGGGGGGAGGGATGTGCATGGTGTGTGTGTGGAGAAGTAATCCCCCCCCCCACTATCACACAGACAGACAAACAGAAGAATCGTGGATTCTTGTCCTAAGCTAAGAATAAGTATTCATTGCTTGGACAGCTGCTGAAGATTTAAAGAAGTTTATTAAAAAGATAGAAATATAGAGATAGTTACAGCCCTGTGCCGCAGAGGGGCACAGGGGGGGCAATTCGAATGAAAATGCCAAAGGACTCCAGTTTACTGAGTTTTTATCCTGTCTAAGTCCAGCAGGTCCCTCTGATTTTGGAGATCATGTTACCCCTTATCTCCAACCCCGGCTCTGCTTCTGTTATCTCTCCAGCCGAATTTATGGCCTAAAGGGGGAGACATCTCTGTCTCCAAACACAGGCCCAGATTTATGGCCTGAGGGGGAGGCATCTCTGTCTCCAGACACAGGCTTTTACCTTTCGTCTTCTCCCCCAAAATGTGTTAAATTGTTCTTAGGAATGCAAGGACATGTTAGCTAACCCTAGCTTTCTTACTAAAGAAGATATATTTTAAGATTGGACATCTTTCCCAGTATTGACACATTAATACATTTTAAACCCTCTTCCCAATACCACTACAGTTACGGTTAAAGAAGATGCTATGATTTGGACTGTTATGGTTTGGTAAACTGTCCCTGGGGACCTTTGTTAGGTTCCCCAAGACTATTCCCATAAATCTGCAGGTTCTTGTCCTAAGCTAAGGATAGATATGCAATAGCCTGGACTCTTATTGAAGATGAAAGAAGTTTATTAAAAAGTTAGAAATACAGAAGATAGTTACAGCCTTGTGTTACCCTGGGGTAATATGAAGGGGTGCTCTCAACGAAATCACCGTTCCTGTTACCCTTTTCATTCAGCTATATTGTAAAATTTGTCCAGTTTCTATATGAACATCTCTTCTCTTGTTCCTAATTGCTCACTAAGTTGCCGAGGCTGGCTGCAAACCTGCAATCCTCCTTGCTCATCCTCCCAAATACTGGGATTACAGGTATGCACTATCATGCCTGGCTTGCTTGTTTATTTGTGGTACTAGGTATTGAACCCAAGAGCATTCTATCTCTGAGCTATACCCTAATTCCTATTTTGTTTGTATGTAATTTTAAATAAAATTTGAATGGTTTTTTATATAGTTTGAATATAGTGTTTGCATCTTTTTATTCACAGGGTCATTTTAAAATTGAGCAATTCTTTTTTTTTTACTTTTGATCCAGTGATGTTTAAGTAAATATTATATGTGGTTAAATAGCTTTGAAGAGCTGTTTTCAGGTGTATATCTGAATGGAGTTGTAAGTCCAGATATTACTGGCCAAGTATTGTTTTTTCTCATTTTTATTAAATTTCCTTGTAGTAGATGAACCAGATTGCCGAAGCTGGCTGGAAGAGCATGTGGTTCATCAGTACTGGGCAGGCAGGCCCTCACGGATTCTGCACAGCTTACATTTGCACTCCAATTTAGCTGCTGTCTGGTAAGTAGCTGAGTTTTTCATTTAATGTAATGATAGAAGAAACTTTGATGTTTAATCATTTGGCTTGGATTGGTGATTTAAATCAAGTAACTTACTTGAAATTTATTATTTTTTTTACAGGTTTTGGGATGGAACCCAGAGGCATTCAACCTCCAAACTGCACCCCCTGCCCTATTTTTTATCCTTTATTTTGAAACGGTCTCACTAAGTTGCAGAGGGCCTTTCTAAGTAGCTGATGCTGTCTATGAACCATGATCCTCCAGTCTCAGCCTCCTGAAATTGGCCTTACTTGAAATTTATTTATTTATTTATTTATTTATTTATTTATTTATTTATTGGTACTGGGGGTGGAACCCAGAGGCTTTCTACCTCTGGGCTATACTCCCAGACCTTTTTTATATTTTATTTGGAAACAGGGTCTCACTAAGTAAGCCTCACTGAGTAGCTGAGGCTGGCTTCGAACCCGTGTGATCCTCCTGTCTCTGCCTCTCAAGTGCGGGGATTACAAGCGTGCGCCACCACGCCCGGCTCTTACTTGAAATTTAAATGTGTTTTTAAGGCCGGGCTTGCTGGCACACGCTTGTAATCCCCATGCTTAGGAGGCAGAGTTAGGAGGATCATGCAGGTTCGAAGCCAGCTTTGCTGGCTTAAGAGACCCTGTTTCCAAAATAAAAATGCAAAATAGGTCTGGGAATGTAGCCCGGAGAAGGGTTTCCAGGAACCCCAGTACCACCAAAAAATAAGTAAATAAATAAATCTCTAATTGAATGATTATTATTAGTCATCCTTTAAAATAATGAAATTATGCCGGGCGTGGTGGCACATGCTTGTAATCCCAGCATTAGGGGGGCTGAGACCAGAGGATCACCGTTCACGGACAGCCTCAGCTACTTAGTGAGGCCCTCTGCAACTTAGTGAGATCCGGTTTCAAAAATAAAGAATAAAAAATAGGGGTGGGGGTGTAGCTCAGTGGTCGATTGCCCCTGGGTTCTATTCCCAGTACCACTAAATAAATAAATAAATAAATAAATAAATAAATAAATAAATAAATGAAATTAGCTGAGTGTGGTGGCACATGTGTATAATCCAGTACTTGGGAGGCTGAGACAGGAGGATCACAAGGTTCAAAGCCAACCTTAGCTACTTAGCAAGGCTCTCAGCAAGTTAGTGAGACCCTGTTTCCGAATAAAATGTAAAATAGGTCTGGGTGTATAGCCCAGAGGTAGAAAGCCTCTGAGTTCCATCCCCAGTAAAATACACACACACACACACACACACACACACACACACACACACCCCAGAAAAAAAAAATAAAGAAATTAAACACACACACACACCAGAAAAAAAAATAAAGAAATTAAAGCCCAGTTAAATAGGATTGCAGGTTTGCAGCCAGCCTCAGCAACTTGTGAGGCCTTCTGCAACTTAGTGATACCCTGTTTAAAAAAATAGAATAAATAATGGCTGGGGTTGTAACTTGGAGGTAAAATGGTAGAATGCCCTTGGGTTCAATCCCTTATACCACAAATAATAACAATAATAATAATAATAATAATAATGTTATTGTTAATTACACTGTGTTTTGATTTTGTTATTTTCAGTGTGAATGTATTGGTATATATTAGGCCATTTTTTTTTTCCTCCCCGGTCTGGGGATGGGACCTAGGGGCATTTGACCTCTGAGCTATACCCCCTACCCTATTTTTTTATTCTTTATTTTATTTATTTATTTATTTATATAAATGGTATACTTTTAAACTGTGCTTGGTCCCCTCTCCTCCCCATCCCCGTTCTCCCTTTCCCCCCTCCCAACAATGAATGTCCAGGGTACCCAACCATGCTATATTCATACTTTTACACATATTTGGATATAGCCCCTCATTAATCAAGCTCAGCCTTCTTCCTCTCCTCTCCCTCCAATCAAATTTTGCTCAGATTACTCTTCCATTACCTGGTGTCCTTCTGGTATCCCTAATACTCCCTAGTTTGAGCATATTAGAGGAAACATATGATCTTACTTAACAATGCTCTCCAGGACTTTCCATCCTCTTGCAAATGACATGATTTTGTTCTTATTTATAGCTGCATAGAATTCTATTGTGTGTATTTCCCATAATTTTCCAATCGATTCATCTGTTGATGGAGATCTAGTTTGGTTCCATATATTGGCTATTACAAACTGTGCTGCTAAGAACATGGGTATGCATATGTTGCTGTAATTCTCTAATTTCAACCCCTTTGGAAAAATACCCAGGAGTGGTAGAGCTGGATCATATCATATGGTGGATCTATTCCCATTTTTTTAAGGAATCTCCACACAGATTTTCATAGTGGCTGAACAAGTTTGCACTCCTACCAACAGTGTAAAAGAGTTCCTCTTCCCCCACATCCTCGCCAGCATTTATTGTTATTTTATTTCTTTATGCTTCCCAGTCTGACTGGGGTTAGATGGAATCTTAGTGTAGTTTTGATTTGCATCTCCCTGATGGCTAATGATGTTGAACATCTTTTCATGTATCTATTGGCCATTTGTGTCTCTTCTTTTGTGAAGTGTCTATTCAGTTCAGTTGCCTATTTCTTGATTGGGTTGTTTGTTTTGCTAGTGTAGAGTCTTTTGAGCTTTTTCTATATTCTGGATACTGTGGCCTTTCTCTTTAGATTCTTGATAGTTTCCTTTAATGAGAAGAAACTTTAATTTGATGCCATCCCACTTGTTAATTCTTGCTTTAATTTCCTGAGCTTTGGAGGTTTTGTTGAGAAAGTTACTGCCTGTGCCTATATGTTGGAGTGTTTAGCCTATGCCCTCCTCTAATAACTTCACAGTCTCTGGTCTAATTTCTAAGTCTTTGATCCATCTTGAGTTGATTCCTGTGCATGGTGAAAGGTAAGGATTTAGTTCCATCTTTCTACAAATGGATAGCCAGTTCTCCCAGCACCATTTGTTGAAGAGGCTATTTTTTCTCCAACGTATGAGTTTGGCCCCATTTATTCTTTATTTTGAAACAGGGTCTCACTGAGTTGCAGAGGGCCTCACTAAGTAGCTGAGGCTGTCTGCGAACTGCAGTCCTCCTGTCTCAGCCTCCCAAATGTTGGGATTACAAGCGTGCGCCTCCACGGCCGGCTAGGCCATTTTTTAATTTCTGTCTTAGTGTATCTTTTTAAAAAAAAAAACACTTATTGAACTTGGTGTAGTGGCTCATCCTCATAATCTCAGTACTTGGAAACTGAAACAAGTGATTTGCAGAGTTGAGGCCAGTGTATTGTAATTCAGCAACACCTGTTTCAAAATTAAAAAATAAAAAAGGGCTGCGGAGCTGGGTGTGGTGGCAAATGCCTGTAATCTTAGGATTTGAGAGGCTGAGACAGAAAGATTGAAAGTTCAGACCAACCTCAACAACTTGGAGTATGAGCAAACTAGTGAGACCCTGTTTTAAAACCAAAAATAAAAATAGATGGGTTGTAACTCAGGTAGAACACCCCCTGGGTTCAATCCCCAGTTATCAAAAAAAAAAAAAAAAAAAAAAATGGGGAAGGGCAGTGAGGTTGCTGGGTGTTTAGCTCAGAGGAGAACACCCCTGGGTTCAATCCGCAGTACCACATACACAAACCACTTACTGTTTCTCAAAAAACATATTGCATCATTTTAAACGTATGCCTAAGCCAGCAATAAACAATTGGAGATACTCTGAAAATGCTTCTTTAAGAGTATTTTACAGCCGGGCGTGGTAGTGCACACTTGAAATCCCAATACTTGGGAGGCTAAGACAGGAGGATCGCAGGTTTGTGGCCAGCCTCAAGATACTTAGTGATGCTCTCTGCAACTTAGTGAGACCCTAATTCAAAATAAAGAATAAAAAATAGGGCTTGGGTGTATCTCGGATGTGGAATGCCCCTGGGTTCCATCCCCAGTATTGCAAAAAAAGTATTCCAGTATGTGAAAATAAAATGTGGAGGTGTTTGTTAGGGCATTGTAACTAAGCCATTGTTCTGTTCATTTGCTGAATGTTTGCTAGTTTAGTTAGCACTAAATTACATGTGTTCATTGAGACAAGTAATATTGACATTTGATATTTGCTGTCTAATAGGGACCAGCACCTCTACAGCAGCGATCCATTGTATGTTCCAGGTGACCGGGTTTTTGTTACAGAAACACAGGTTATTCGGGAAACCCTATGGTAAGATCTATTAACTTGATTAAATAGCTTTGGAGACTATTAGTGAGAAGCAAGACTGACTTTGTAAAGGAAAGTATTCAGGGGTTTTCACATGCAAATGGACAATAGGCCACTAGAGATGAAGTTCAGATTTCAGATTAGACTGTGAGTAGGAGATTTTTATGTAATTGCTTCTTTTTCCATTTTTAAGTACTTTACGGTTTTACTGGATTAGGCCATCAAATTTTTCTTTTTCTTTTTTTTTTGGTGGTACTGGGGATTGAACCCAGGGGCATTCTGCCTCTGAGTTATCCCCAGCACTTGTGTTTTTTTGAAACAACATCTTGTTAAGTTGTTGAGGCTGGTCTCGAATCTGTGATGCTCCTATCTCAGACTCCCACAAGCTAGGATTACAGGCATGCACAGCCATACCCAGCCTACTTCATCAATTTTAATATCTGAGTTCAAAGCAAAGTTTTCTACTGCCTGTTTTTATTAGGCAGTGTGGTGATGAGCACTCCTATGCCAATACCTGAAGCTGACATCGTGCTCTTTTTGCTGAGTGGCTGGTGCTCTTGCCAAGCTGCCTGGGATGGCTTCTCTGGGTCATCATGTTGGGTGCTTTGAAAACACTGTTTTAGACTTGCCTCCAAGATGATGTTGAAATATCTTGAGCTTTAAAATAATCAGATACAAAGGTTGGTGGTTTATATTTCCTTATCATCCAACCTTTCATTCTTTGTGTGTGTGTGCTGGGGATTGAACCTAGGGATGCTTTACATCTGAGCTACACCCCAGCCTTATTTTACTTCTTAAATTTGGGAACAGGGTCTTCCTAAGTTCCTGACACTGGCTTCAAGCCTGCCTAAGCCCTCAAGTCCTGGGATTACAAGTGTGTACCACCACACAAGGCTATCATCCAGCTTTATTTATCCCCTGATCCTGAGTCTTTAATAAAGATTTCTTGGATATACTATGTTGAATATTTTCCTAGACTTAAAGTACACTTACCTGTTTCTTTCATTTCAGGTTACTTTCAGGGGTAAAAAAGCTGTTTCTATTTCAGCTGGTAGATGGGAAGGTAACTGTGAGAAACAACATCATGGTAACTCATTTGACACATGTAAGTCATTTGTATGTATTGTAATTTAAGAATGAGAATAAGTAAGCATTCTATCGCCAAGTTGCAATTCCAGTCCTATTTTATTTTTTATTTTTTATTTTATTTATTTATTTTTTGTGGTACTAGGGCTGAAACCCAGGGACCTTCCACCTCTGGGCTACATTTACAGACCTATTTTATATTTTATTTGGAAACGGGGTCTCACTATGTTGCTGAGAGCCTCACCAAGTAGTTAAGGCTAGCTTTGAACCTGCACGATCCTCCTGTCTCCGCCTCCCAAGTGCTGGGATTACAAGTGTGCGCCACCATGCCTGGTTTATTTTTTATTTTGAAACAGAGTCTTAAGTTGTTGAGACTGACCTGAACCTGTGATCTTTTCGTGCATCAGACTCCCAATTACTGGGATTTCAAGCGTGAGCCACTGTGCCTGGCTTTATGTGTTTTTTTAAAATATAAGCCATAATTTTGCATTTCATAGAAATTAATGCTTACTGTTACCTTTTAATATAAAATTAAATATCATTATATTACTTTGTCTCTTATAGTGAGTGAAAAATTAGTTTGAATGTTTATGGAAGGCTGACTTTAAATGATATGGTTTGCTTCTGTGATAGGACTGCTTACAATCTGTACTGGAGCAAATAGCAGCATATGGCCAGGTTGTGTTTCGACTCCAGGAGTTCATTGATGAAGTCATGGGACACAGCTCCAAAAACTTATTACCTGGAAATAGTTCCATTCCTACGAAGTCAACTGAAGCTCCCTTTAGAACCTACCAGGCTTTCATGTGGGCCCTGTACAAATATTTCATTAGCTTCAAAAAGGAACTTACAGAAATTGAGAAGTGTATCATCAGTAATGGTATTTAAATGTTCTTTAACTTATAAGACACATAACTCCTGCTTTGAATGCCTTTTAAGTTATTCATTGATATAAGGATTGAAAGTTACATGGAAAGCTGGGCATGGTGGCGCATGCTTGTAATCCCAGCATTTGGAAAGCTGATAAAGGAGGACCGTGGAGGTTTGAATCCAGCCTCAGCTCCTTAGTGAGGCCCTCTGCAACTCAGTGAGACCCTGTTTCAAAATAAAGAATAAAAAATAGAGCTGGGGGTATAGCTCAGAGGTGGAATACCTCTGAGTACCATACTCAGCACTGCAAAAAGAAAAAAAAGTTACATGGAAAATAAGTAATTCTCAAGTGTATTTTTGAGGGTGCTGGGCAATGAACCCATGAGTTCTCTACCACTGACCAGCATATCATAGCTGCACCCTCAAGCTCTATTATTTTTTTAGAGGCTGGGTCTTAAGTTCTCAAGATGGATTTTTTTTTATTTATTTATTTTTATATTTATTACTTGTGTGGTACCGAGGATGGAACCCAGGGGCATTCTGCCTCTGAGCTATACCCCCTATTTTTTTATTCTTTATTTTGAAACAGGGTCTCACTGAGTTGCAAAGGGCCTCACTAAGTAGCTGAGGCTGTTCATGAATTGTGATCCTCCTGTCTCAGCCTCCCAAATGCTGGCATTACAAGCATGCACCACCACACTTGGCTCCAAGAATGGTTTTGAACTTGTGGTTTTCCTACATCAATCTTCCAAGCTGCTGGGCTTATAGGCATGTACCACCACTCCTGGCAAACACTTTTTTTTTTTTTTTTTTTTTGGTACTGGGGATTACAAGTGTGTGCCACCATGGCATTTTTTAATTTGTGCTCTTTCATTATAAGTGAGGTTGAATATCTTTCTATACTCCTTGTCTTAGTTAGGCATGGTGGCACATGGCTGTAATCCAAGGACATGGGAGGCTGAGCCAAGAGGATTACAGATTCAAGGACAGCCTCAGCAACTTAGCAAAACCCTGTTTCAAATAATAAAGTAGGACTGAAGGTGTAGCTTAGAGGAAGTATACCTCTGGTTTTAATCCCTAGTACCAAAAAAAAAAAAAAAAACTACACGAGGTATTGGGTTACCTTTTCTATGAGGGTGAAGGAAAGGTCGTAATTACAAAGAAGAAAGAGAGAAAGAAAATCACTTGTCTTTTTCTTTTTTCTGTGAATCACCTGTTTTTTTATGTGTCCTTTTTCTTTTTCTTTCTTTTTTGTGGTGGTGGGGTTGAACCTACCTCTGAACTATGCCCCAGCCCAATTTTTATTCTTTATTTTGAAACGGGATCTCACTAAGTTGCAGAAGGGCTCAGTAAGTATTTGAGGCTGGCCACGAACCTGCAATCCTCCTGTCTCAGTCTCCCAAGTACTTCCCAGTACTTACAAGGGTGTGCCACCACGCCCGGCTTATGTACTATTTTTCTTTTCTTTTTATTTTGGTGGTACTGGGGTTCCTGGAAGCTCTTCTACCTCCGGGCTACACTCCCAGACCTATTTTTTTATTTGGAAACACAGTCTTCTAAGCCAGTGCGCATGGCTGGCTTCGAACCTGCGCGATCCTCCTGTCTCTGCCTCCCAAGCGTGGGGATTACAAGCGTGCGCCACCACACCCGGCTAACAAAGAAGTTTTTATTTTTTTTATTTTATTTTTTATTTTTTGGTGGTACTAGGGGTGGAACCCAGAGGCTTTCTACCTCCACGCTAAACTCCCAGACCTTTTTTATATTTGATTTGGAAACAGGGTCTCGCTAAGTTGCTGAAAGCCTCACTATGTAGCTGAGGTTGGCTTCGAACCCATGCGATCCTCCTGTCTCAGCCTCCCAAGTGCCGGGATTACAAGCATGCGCCACCACGCCCGGCTTATGTACTATTTTTCTGATGAGCTATCTTTTTCTACTTGGTTTGTAGGAGTTCTTTCTTCCTCAGGGAAACTGGTTTCTTGCAATATGAGCTTAAAATGTACCACTCTCCATTTTGTGGTGCCTTTCTTTGAGAAATAACTTAGCATTGTTAGTATTTATATCACATTTTGAACACAGATGTTTTTCCTTGCTGTTGAATTTGACTTATTGATACCCACAGATACCACGATAACTCTTGCAATAGTGGTGGACAAGTTGTCTCCTCGATTGGCTCAGCTCAAGGTTTTGCACAAAGTGTTTAGTACTGGAGTAGCAGAAGTTCCACCTGACACTCGAAATGTCGTCCGGGCATCTCACCTGCTCAACACCCTGTATAAGGCCATTCTTGAATATGACAGTGTTGGAGAAGCCTCTGAGCAGACGGTATGTGGGGGACCTGGCTAAGTGCATGGTAAAGGATCGTAGGTAGCTATGACAGTTCTTTGTGAGGTTATGCTGAAATCAGTGTGTTCCACAGTTGCTCAGAGTTTTAAACTAGCTTCCAAATTCAAGAGCACAGAAAACTGAATTTTTAGCTGTGGTTGCCAAGATCACCAGAAAGGATGAGGCTTCCTTCCCACGGCTGTCTTCAAACCTGTTATCCTCTTGTCTAAGCCTGTCAGGTACTGGAATGACAGACTTGTGCCACTATGCCTGTCTGAAATCCAGTCTCTCTGTCTGTCTGTCTGTCTGTCTGTCTCTTTCTTATTTTTGTGGTATTAGGGATGGAACCCAGGGGCATTCTACCTCCGAGCTACACCTCAGCACTATTTTTTATTTATTTTGAAATAGGTCTCACTGAGATGCAAAGGGCTTCACTGAGTAGCTGAGGCTGTCCGCGAACCGTGATCCTCCTGTCTCAACCTCCCAAATGCTGGGATTACAAGCATGTGCCACTATGCCTGGATCCCAGACTTATTTTCTTATTCTTTATTTTGAAACAGGTTCTCACTGAGTTGCAAAGGGCCTAAGTAGGTGAAGCTGTCCACAAACTGTGATCATCCTGACTTAGCCTCCCAAATGCTGGGATTATCAGCATGTGTCACCACACCTGGCTTAGATGAACTTATCATAAGGATTTTACAGGATGTGATTTTTGGATTTTAATTTCTTTGTTAAAAAAAAAAAAGAAAGAAAGCCGGGCGTGGTGGTGCACGCTTGTAATCCCAGCACTTGGGAGGTTGAGACAGGAACATCGCACAGGTTCAAAGCCAGCCTCAGCTACTTAGTGAGGCTCTCAGGAACTTAGTGAAAATCTGTTTCTAAATAAAATATAAAATAGGTCTGGGAGTATAGCCCGGAGATAGAAAAGCCCCTGAGTTCCACTCCCAGTAACACACACACACACACACACACACACACACACACACACACAGAAATTCAATCACTGTTTTTGTGTGTGTGGTACTGTTAATGTTTGTGTATTCCCACTCCATGAGTTTTTTCCTCGGCCCATCTAGAAATAATGATCTGGAACAGGTTGTTTTCAAGTTAAAGATGTTTACTGTAAAGTGCGAGAGAAAGCATCACAATAAGTAATGGGGTGCCCCAAAATGATATGCCGCTGCCCTCAGACTCTGGGTTATATTTAGTTTATGCTTTCTTTTCAAGGACTGCTGGTCTCCTCGGACATCAGCAAGTGAGAGCACAGATTTTCTTTCAGCTCGACCTTTATTCCAGGGGTCTGTAACTTTCTAGGTCCTCCGTTTATATTATCTTAGTAACAGTCTGCATGCAGGGTTAGGATAAATTGGGTCTAATAAGAAGCTCCTGGGCTCAGACAGCTGGCTGGGAAGAGTAGGAAGCAGCCTGTCATTCAGTGTAGCTTACCTGCACAGTAGTCCACCTGAGGTCACTCCTGGGGTTGGACCCGGGGACATTTTACCTCTGGGCTATTCTCCCAGCCCTTTCATTTTTTTGAAACTGGGTCTTGCTAAGTTGCTTAGGGTCTTGCCTCCTAAGTAATGAAATTACAGGAGTATGGTACCGTGCCCAGCTGAAATCAGATCTCTTCCTAAATGGCATTTTTTATTTATTTATTTATTTATTTATTTTTGGTGGTACTGGGGTGGAACCCAGGGGCCTTCTACCTCCGGGCTATACTCCCAGACCTATTTTATACTTTATTTGGAAACAGGGTCTCACTAAGTTGCTGAGAGGCTCACGAAGTAGCTCTAAGTAGCTGAGGCTGGCTTCGAACCTGTGCGATCCTCCTGTCTCAGCCTCCCAAGCTTGGGAATTACAAGTGTGCACCACTACGCCCGGCAAAATGGCATTTTTTAAATGTGTAAGCCTTATCTTAACCCAGTGCCAGGAGCTCTGAGCGCTGACCATGTATGCCCTTGTCCCTAGGTCTCCCTCCTGTTCTCTCTCTGGGTAGAAACTGTGCGGCCCTACCTGCAGACTGTGGACGAGTGGATCGTACATGGGCACCTGTGGGACGGGGCCAGGGAGTTCATCATCCAGAGGTGAGCAGGGGTGGGGGACGGGATGCTGGTGCTGCCCTCGCTTGCTTGACCCCTCGTCAGAACTACATGCTTGCTTTAGTTCCACATGGTGGAGAGCCAGTGTGAGCGACAGACGTGCTGCCCTCGGAGCTTTGGTGGCTCTGTCCATGATCTTAGTGTCAGGTGACAGCCAAGGAAAAAAATGGCTGCTGAATGTAATTATGACGCACCAGTAAAGTACAAAAATTTAAAAAATATCTTTTTCAAGTTTTATGTCAGTTCACAGCTTTTCATGGCAAATTATATTTTTGAATGATTTTAGGTACACATTGCTTCCCATTAAATACATTTAGATGATGTCAAATGGTTTCAGTTATTTCCATTATAAATTACCAGTCAGCTGGGTGCTGTGGTGCACACCTGTAATCCCAGCACTTGGAAGCCCGAGACAGGAAGGTTACAAGCTCGAGGATAGGACACGGTAACTTTGTGAGCCCCTATTTCAAAACAGCAATGAAATAGATCTGGAAGTGTACCTCAGACGAACATTGCTGGGTTCAATGCTAGTACCACAGAAAATAAGATTATAAATTATTATGGAAGGTATGATGGTGCACACCTGTAATCCCAGTACTTGGGAGGCTGCAACAGGAGGATCACAGGTTTGAGAACAGCCTCAGTAAGTAGTGAGATTCTCATCAGCCTAGAAAGACCCTGTTTCAAACTAAAAATAGAAAAGGGTTGGGGTGTAGCTTGGAGGTAAAATGACCCTGGGTTCAATTTTTTACCCTCTTAGCATAATATTTAATAAAACAATTACAGAGAATATTAATCCATTTATGATGATTTCCCTTCAGTTAATTGATTTTTCTGCACAAAATCATATAAATTGCAGTAGACTCTTCACTGTTTTCAGTTACACAGCCTGTTTAAGATGTGTGATTTCTGTTGGTAACTCTCCATCAAACTTCTTAGGAAAGGAGACTTTAAATCCATAGAGCTTATGTAGGGGCCTGGCCGTCCTTCAGCTGAGTCAGGTCTGTTGCTAGGTCCTTGCCACGAGTGCTGTATGTATTAAAGAACATGCACAATTTGTGTCTTGCCACAGTGAAAGCTTTCTTGCTCATAAAGTAAAAGTGATCACACAATATTCAAGTCTATCCCTGGCAGACTTTGGTCAAACAGGCAGTCAAAGCATATTCCATTAATACAGTTTGTCCGCTGTCAGTTGAGAGTCCAAATCAAAAGTCTAGTCTGTGATGAGGAGGGCTCAGGCCATTGACTGTGGCCTCGCCATCCTCGTTGGGCCTGCTCCAGGCGAGCAGCTCTCAGGTCTCTGGAGCTCCTAGTCTGAAAGGCAAGCTGGAGGGGCTTGTGTCGTTCCTTAAGGCCAGGGGCCTTGGTGCCCGACCATCAAAGTCCCTGCAGGTGGCTGGACTGAGCGGAGTGCGTTGCAGTCGTGTGCTTGCTCTACTCTAGCTGGCCTCCAGGCTGTCTTTAATAGGGTTTTCCTGTGTAATGACGGCTGGATTAGCTAGGAGATGAGTGGGTCACTGTCTCCCAGTTGGTCATTTATACTCAACGTAAGATTTGTCCGTCTCATGATACTTGTTTGCAACAGTGCTGTGATACTCTAGGACACATTACCCATCAAAAGCACACTGCTCATCAAACACTGTTGATCAGGCTAATCAAACTTTTTCATGGAGAGTGATCGTACAGCCCTATGTCATCAAGCTCACGTGAAGACTTTTGTCAAAATGGAATTCTGACTGTTCTTCTAAGGTGAATGAGTGAGTTAAAGTTTAAAATTCTTTTGACTCTCCATAGGAACAAAAATGTTCCAGTAAATCACAGAGACTTCTGGTATGCAACTTACACATTATACAGTGTGTCAGAAAAGACAGAAAATGAAGAAAAAATGAGTGACAGTGCCAGCGCCAGCTCTGGCAGCGAGCAGGGCCCCTCCAGCAGGCAGCACACCATGGTGTCCTTCCTCAAGCCGGTGCTGAAGCAGATCATCATGGCCGGCAAGTCGATGCAGCTGCTGAAGAACCTGCGGTGTGGGGAGAGCACTGCCGGCCAAGCCGCAGCCAGAGGTAGCCACCCCAGCGAGCCTCCCGCTGCGGCGGGCCTGTTACGCTCTCCCGCCAGCCCGAGATGCTGTTAGTGGGGGAGTTGGCAAGGCCTTTTACTTTAATGGAAATTGCCACCATGACTGACTGAATAATCATGCTGCTTTTGATTGAAAAAGTGGGCTTTTCATTGGAAATACGTAGTGCTGTGTTTGGAAAGGCACATTGGTTTTCCTCTCTCAGTTCCTTAGGACTCATCCTTTAAAAATGCTTTGAAGCCGGGCGTGGTGGGCACGCTTGTATTCACCGCGCTTGGGAGGCTGAGACAGGAGGATCGCGCAGGTTCGAAGCCAGCCTCAGCTACTGAGTGAGGCTCTCAGCAACTTAGTGAGACCCTGTTTCCAAATAAAATAGAAAATAGGTCTGAGAGTACAGCCTGGAGATACACAGCCTCAGGGTTCCACTCCAGTGCCACCCCAAAAAAAAAGCTTTGACTTGGGAGGTTTAGACTGAAGGATTGCATGTTTGAGGCCACCCTCAGCAATTAATGAGACCCTGTTTCAAAATTAATAAAACAGCCGGGTGTGGTAGTGCATACTTGTAATCCCAGCATTTGGAAGGCTTAGACAGGAGGATCTGGATTGGAGGGCAGCCTCAGCTGCTTAGTGAGGCCCTTTGCAACTCAGTGAGACCCTGTTTCAAAATAAAGAATAAGAAATAGGGCTGGAGGTATAGCTTGGAGGCAAAATGCCCCTGGGTTTCATTCCCAGCACCACAGAAAAATAAAACAGGGCTAGGGTATGCCTCAGAGGTAGAATGCTCCTGGGTTCGATCCCCAATACTAAAAAAATTTTGAATTGTTCTTTTTATATTTTGAAACTTGGTCTCACTGAGTTCAAAGGGCCTCACTAAGTAGTAGCTGAAGCTCTCCTCAAACCATAACCCTCCTGTCTCAGTCTCCCAAATGCTGGGATTACAGGTGTGCACCACCATACCCGGCTTAATTTTTGGTCTTTTTGATGAAATTTAAGTCATGTATTTTTTTTTTTCAGTACTGGAGATGGAACTATGCGGGCATTCTACCTCTGAGCAACACCCCAGCCTGTTTTTTATTCTTTATTTAAATTTTTTTTTTTTTTTTTTTGTGGTTCTGGCGGTGGAACCCAGGGGTTTTATACCTCCAGGCTATCCTCCCAGACCTATTTTATATTTTATTTGGAAACAGGGTCTCACTAAGTTGCTGAGAGCTTCACTAAGTAGCTGAGGCTGGCTTCGAACCTGTGCTATCCTCCTGTCTCAGCCTCCCAAGCGCTGGGATTACAAGCGTGTGCCACCACGCCCAGCCTTTAATTCTTTATTTTGAAACAGGGTCTCCCTGAGTTGCAAAGCGCCTCAGTAAGTAGTTGAGGCTGTCCGTGAACAGCAGTCTTCCTGTTTCAGCCTCCCAAATGCTGGGATTACAAGCGTGTGCCACGAGGCCCAGCTTAAGTAATCTATTTAAGTTTTTATCAGTTGACTAAAAAGGCTTAAAAGACACAGGAGCGACCTTTTTTCACTTATAAATCATGTCAGTATTGTATTATTTCATTATTATATCTACTTTAAGGAATATATTTACTTTATAGAATATGTCCTTTTTTAAAAATTTTATATTTATTTATTTATTTTTGGTGGTACTGGGGTTCCTGGAAGCCCTTCTACTTCCGGGCTACACTCCCAGACCTATTTTATATTTTTTTATTTGGAAGCAGGATCTCTTAAGCCAGCACTTCTGGCATCCAACCTGCGCGATCCTCCTGTCTCTGCCTCCCAAATGCGGGGATTACAAGTGTGCGCCACAACGCCCGGCGAATATTTTCTTTTAATTCGAATAGTAAATTGTAATGAGCTTCCTAGGGCTAGTGTTGGCAGTATTTTTTTTTTTTTCAGTGAAATTTGATTTCTATCAGTTCTACAGTGTAATATGATATGGTAGTAAGGCAACTTTCAAGTGTCCTCCTTTAGATATTACAGTATATAGAATTAAATGGTGATTATCTTTGTTGTTATTATTATTATTATTATTATTATTATTATTATTATTTTTAGAAACAGTTTCACTAGGTTTTTGAGGCTGACCACAAACCTGTGATCCTCCTGACTCAGCTTGGGATTATAGGCATGCACCACCATGCTAGGTTTTAAATTGTCATATTTAACCATGTACTTTGCAGTTATTTAATAGAGGATATTAAATGTTTATTTATTTTTTTTGCTGTATCTAAAGGTAAAAGAAATAGGATAGATTTTCATATACCAAAGAAAAAATACCAGGCTCTTTTAAGATGAAATTATTCAATATTTGTTAACACTACTTATGAGAACATAATTCACCTTACATATTATGTTTTAGATGCAGACAGAAAAAGCTTGTACACCCTCTTTTTGGAATCTGTACAGTCGCGTCTGCGGCGTGGAGAAGATTCTACTTTACGGGTCCTTACTGAGCAGCAGGCAGCCAAAGAGAACCTAATGAAGATGAAGTCCATTGCCGAGAGGCATCTCGAGCTGGATGACATTCACGATCCTCTACTGGCCATCAACTTTGCAAGGCGAGGCATGCTTGCCCGGTTTTCAGTAACTAAAGCGGCAAAGCCGGGCATGGTGGATTACGCTTGTAATTCCAGTACTTGGGAGGCTGAGACAGGAGGATTGCGTGGGTCCGAAGCCAGCCTCAGCTACTTAGGCTCTCAGCAACTTAGTGAGACCCTGTTTCCAATCAAAATATAAAATAACCCTGGGAGTGTAGCCCAGAGATAGAGGGCTCCTGGGTTCTACCCCAGTAACCTCCCTACACACACATAAAGTAAAGAGGTAACATCTCTGTGCAGTAGTTACCTACTGTTTATTTCTGTCATGCAAGGCTTCCCAGCCTTGAAAATAAAATCTCTTGTAGCCTGTCCTTTATAATGAGCTTACTGCAAGATATTTTGTTCATCTACTTCAGATGTATAATTTGGCCTGCTAATGGCTTTACAAAAGTTTACAGATTTGGCCCTGCCAGCTTGTCTTAGGCCCCCAGGAGTGCTATGGCTCACCCAGACCCAGAATATGCTTCTGAAAGTTTGGGCAAGCATTGGATACACACCAAGTCAGGATCTCCAGTGACTAAGGTGTCTTGGACTTAGAATCCTAGTAGGCACTTATCCCAATAAAATAAGCCATGATGCTGTACAACTCTTGTACCTTATTCTAAAGATCACAGAAACTCTGAAAAGTTGCCTCAGGCAGGGAGAAAAGTTTTCTATCTCTCCCTAATTACTGCTACTCTTAAGACTAAAGGTAAAAATGAGACCCCAGGGTTTTAAGAGAATTCTGTTGACAGCAGCTCATAAAAAGAAGGCTCATGTTTTTATCTTGAAGGTTGTACTTGGAGCAGAGTGACTTTCATGAGAAATTTGCTGGTGGAGATATTTGTGTGGATAGATCATCAGAATCTGTGACATGCCAGACTTTTGAGTTAACTTTGAGGTCTTGCCTCTATCCTCACATTGATAAGCAGTATCAAGATTGCTGTGGAAATCTCATGCAAACCCTAAAAAAAGATTACAGGTAAAAAGGAGTAAATTGATTTTTTCTTTTTTCTTTTTCTTTTTTCTTTCTTGGCAGTGCAGGGCTGTGCCAAAAAATTTGCTGTCAGAATGAAAACCATGAAATTGCTTGGTAATAAATGACTAGTTGTTTAAAATGTGGTATACCTAGCCAAGCTTGATGGTATATGCCTGTAATCCCCATACTTGGGAGACTAAAATAGGAGGATCACAGGTTCGAGGACAGACTCAGCAATGTGGCGAGACTCTCATCAACCTAGTAAGCCCCTGTTTCAAAATGAAAATAAAAACTGGGCATGGTGGTACATGCTTGTAATCCCAGCATTCGGGAGGCTGAGATAGGAGGATCACGGTTCATGGACAGCCTTAGCTGCTTAGTGATGCCCTTTGCAACTCAGTGAGACCCTGTTTCAAAATAAAGAATAAAAAAATAGGGCTGGGGTGTGGCTCGGAGATAGAATGCCCCTGGGTTCTATTCCTAGAACCACAAAAAATAAAAAATAAAATAGGGCTGTGTATGTATCTTGGAAGTAGAATGCCCCTGGGTTCAATCCCCAGTGCCAACAAAAAATTTTTAGAAATTAGGTTATTATAGCGTTTAAATTATGCAAACTGTCCTTACACCTTAAAAAGCAGGATATATAATATGATAAAAATTACATTTTTTTAATATAGAGAAGAAAAGACTAGACCAAAATCTCCCAAATATTTATAGGAGAAATTCACTGTGGAAGATGGAATTTGGATTGTTTCATTTTTGTGACTTTGCCCATTTTTTGTAATTTTATAGAAAGCTACTTCTTTCTGTTGTATTAAAGGAAAACATCTACTATTTTTATTATTAAAAAGAGTCTCTAAGCTGGGTGTGGTGGTGCACGTTTGTAATCCCAGTACTTGGGAGGCTGAGACAGGAGGATCGAGCAGGTTTGAAGCCAGCCTCAGCTACTTAGTGAGGCTGTCAACAAATTAGACCCTGTTTCCAAATAAATTTTTTTTTTTTTTTTTTTTTTTTTTGGTGTGTGGTACTGGGGGTGGAACCCAGAGGCTTTCTACCTCTGGGCTATACTCCCAGACCTTTTTTATATTTTATTTGGAAACAGAGTCTCACTAAGTTGCTGAGAGCCTCACTAAGCAGCTGAGGCTGACTTCGAACCCGTGTGATCCTCCTGTCTTAGCCTCCCAAGCGCGGGGATTACAAGCATGCGCCACCATGCCTGGCTCCAAATAAAATTTAAAAAATAGGTCTGAGAGTTTAGCCCAGAGGTAGAAAGCCCCTGGGTTCCATCCCTAGTACCACACACATACAATAAAAAAAAGTCTCTTAAGATGCTTTAATATATTTAATTTTAGTAAATGTAGAATGTAATTTTTTTTGTGTGTGTGGTACTAGGGTTGGAACCCAGGGGCTTTTCTACCTCCAGACTATACTCCCAGACCTATTTTATACTTTATTTGGAAACAGGGTTTCACTAAGTTGTTGAGACAATCACTAAGTATCTGAGGCTGGCCTTGAACCTGTGCGATCCTCCTGTCTCAGCCTCCCAAGTGCTGGGATTGCAAGCCTGCGGCACCACACCTGGCTAATGTAAATCTTTTATTGTGTGTATATGGTGCTTGAGATTGAACCCAGGGCCTTGTTATGTCACTTTTCGGCCAAGCTACATCCACAGTCCAACCTGTTTTACTAAAGAGAGCAATGTACCAAAGCTGGTATTGATCTAGAATCCTACCTTAGGAGAGTGAAGAATAAAAGATCTTTGTCACTTATTTTCTCTCCAATCAGATTGGTAGAGTACTTGCAGGCTATGAGAAATTTTTTCTTAATGGAAGGTGGAGATACCATGTATGACTTCTACACATCAATTTTTGATAAAATAAGAGAAAAGGAAACCTGGCAGAACGTGTCATTTCTTAACGTCCAGCTCCAAGAAGCAGTAGGGCAGCGCTATCCTGAAGACAGTTCACGGTAAGATATGGGAAGTGTCAGGTGTGGTGGTGCATGCTTGTAATCCCTGCGCTTGGGAGGCAGAGACAGGAGGATTGCGCAGGCTCAAAGCCAGCCACGCTGGCTTAAAAGACCCTGTTTCCAAGTAAAAATATAAAAATAGGTCTGGGAGTGTAGCTCAGAGGTAGAAGGGCTTTCAGGAACCCCAGCACCACCAAAAAAAAAAGATATGGGAGGTGCCTTTTATATTAAGTAAAGGGAGCCACGTGCCAAAAAGTGTTCCATTCCTTTACATGTATTATCTTATTTAATACCTTAACCCTCTGAGATTTGCTAATCATTTTGCTACTTAGAAAATAGCAGGGCCTGATAGCTTGCACTCCCAGGTACTTGGTAGGCGGTACCAGGTACTTCATAGGCTGAGGCAGGAGGATCATTGGAATCCTGGAGTCTGAGAACTTAGACCCTGCCTTGAATGAAAAATGGAAGGAAGGAAGGAAGGGGCGGGAGGGAGAGGAAAAGAGAGAAAGAAAAAAGAAGGGAGATGGTGTGTGGTGACACATACCTGTAATACTAGTACTTGGGAGGCTGAGACAGGGGGGTTGGGCATTTTTCATAATTTTTTTTTTTACGGTACTGGGGATGGAACTCAGGGACATTCTACCTCCGAGCTCTACCCCAGCCCTGTCTTTTATTCTTTATTTTGAAACAGGGTCTCACTGAGTTGCTGAGAGCCTCACTAAGTAACTGAGGCTGTCCTCAAACCATGATCCTCCTGTTTCAGCCTCCCAAGTGCTGGGATTACAAGCATGCACCACCACGCCCGGCCATTTTTCATATATTTATTGGCCATTTGTATTTCCTATTTTGTGAAGTGTCGATTTTGTTCGGTTGTCCATTTTTAATTGGGCAATTATAGGCATTGTTTTTAAAGAGTACTTATGTGCACTTAATATTGTCACAGACTAAGCCTGAACTTTCTTTATTTAGTCTATCTATATCTTTTGAAAATGTTGACCCAGCTAAGAAGAAACTTCCTGTTCATATCTTAGACGGTCTGACTCTGAGCTACAAGGTAAGAAATGTCAGTTCTTTTGTGAACGTTGTTTGCTGTCCAAACTGACACTTGCGAGTTTTGTGTTCTAATTTTTGTTTTTTGTTTTTTTTAGGTTCCATGGCCTGTGGACATTGTTATAAGTTTGGAATGCCAAAAAATTTATAATCAGGTGTTCCTTCTCCTATTGCAAATAAAATGGGCAAAATATAGTCTGGATGTTTTACTATTTGGTGGTAAGATTTGTTTTCAACAGAAAAATTGTAATTTAATTTTAGAACTGAAAAAAGAGGTCAAGCCAGGTGTGGTGCATGCTTGTAATCCCAGTACTTGAGCGGCTGAGACAGGAGGATCACATGTTCTTGTCTAGCATCAACAACTTAGCGAGACCTTGTTTCAAAATAAGAAAATAGAATAGGTCTGGGGGTGTAGCTTGGAGATAGAATGCTCCTGGGTTCCATCCCCAGTACCCAAAAGAAAATGGAAGTCATTGGTTTTATTTATTTATTTATTTATGTGTGTGTGTGTGTGTGTGTGTGTGTGTGTGTGTGTGTGTGTGTTACTGGGGGTGGAAGCCAGAGGTTTACTACCTCCGGGCTATACTCCCAGACCTATTTTTTGATATTTTATTTGGAAACAGGGTCTCACAAAGTTACTGAGAGCCTCACTAAGTAGCTGAAGGTCGCTTCAAACCTGTGCAATCCTCCTGTCTCAGCCTCCCAAGTGCGGGGATTACAAGCATGTGCCACCACACCCGGCAAGTCAGTGGTTTTAGATCACTTTATATGTGTAAACAAATGCCAAACTTGTGTATTTACAGCAATAGTTTTTTTTGTTTGTTTGTTTGGTGATACTGGGGATGGAACCCAGAGGCCTTCTACCTCCGGGCTACACCACCAGACCTATTTTTTATTTTTATTTTTATTTTTATTTTTATTTTTATTTTTATTTTTATTTGGAAACAGGGTTTCTTAAGCCAGCTGAGGCTGGCTGGCTTCAAACCTGCATGATCCTCCTGTCTCAGCCTCCCAAGCGTGGGGATTATAAGTGTGCACCACCACGCCCGGCTACACCAATAGTCTTATGGACCTCCAATATCCAAATGTAATGTCAGGATGCTATACATAGAGCTGATCTGAAATACAGTAACTTATTAGGAACTAAACCCAATTAAATATTCTTGTTGCGTTAATGCGAATGTTTAATGACAAGACAGGGGGACTTGTGGCATCTCATCATCCACCGGCACTGAAGTTGAGTCCCTGCCGTGGTGCTCCCAGCCCTGCTGCGCATCTTCAGAACCGCCCCCCTCAGAGCCGGGCTGGGGGCGCACACTTGTAATCTCAGCATTTGGGAGGCTGAGACAGGAGGATCACGGTTCAAGGACAGCCTCAGCTACTTAGTGAGGTCCTTTGCAATTCACAGAGACCCTGTTTCAAAATAAAGAATAAAAAATAGGGCTGGGGGTGTAGCTCGGAGGTAGAATGCCCTTGGGTTCCATCCCCAGTACTGCAAAAAAAAAAAAAAAAAAATTCCCCCCTTATGCTCTGGTACAGTGGGGCTTGCTTTCCATTTTGTCTTTCCATTTTTTGCAGAACTGGCTGATTCCACTGAAAAACATCATCGTAAAGACAGCCTCCTGTGTGGACAGGAGGGACCCACTCTGTCTGGGCCACCAAAGGAGCCAGGGGGGCAGCAGATCCATCGTATGTTCCTCCTGAGAGTGAAGCTGATGCACTTTGTAAATAGTTTACACAACTACATCATGACCAGGGTTCGTGTCTGCCCATCTGTCACAGTTTTGTCACCTTATATAGTTTATAAGAATGACTTGTAATGTATTTATAAATACAAAAGAGAGAGTCACAAAATATTGGTAGATTATGAAAGTGGGACATACAAAAAAAGTTGACCAGAGAGTAATACAACAGTGTGTCAGGGGCTGATGTTTTCTAAATAACCTATCGTGTGTCTGTCAGATTGGTCCACTCTGCTCTAACCCTTGAGACAGGCTCAACTAGAGATGTTTTGGTTTTTGGAATTGCCTTCAGAAATGACTGCAAGTCTACTGACGCTCATCATTTGTTGACAGCTGCCCTTGGAAATGGCTTCAATACTTAGTAACAACGCGAATTCCCAGGAAAGGGTGGTGTGTAAGGAGGAAGGTGCAGCCATATTTTATACCCTTTTTTCTTTCTTTCTTTGCTACTTGGGATTGAATCTCTAAGCCATATCCTCAGTATTCTACCTGTAAGTTACCCCTTATTATTTTGTGTGTGTGGGGGTTACTGGGAATGGACCCCAGGGGCCTTCTACCTCCATGCTACACCTCCAGACCTACTTTATATTTTATTTGGAAACAGGGTCTCACTAAGTTGCTGAGAGCCTCACTAAGCTGCTAAGGCTGGCTTCGAACCTACGATCCTCCTGTCTCAGCCTCCCAAGTACTAAGATTACAAGCATGCGCACCATGCCTGGCTCTCCCCATATATTATTTTGGTTTTTTTATTTTATTTTTTATTTTATGTTTTTATTTTGCGTGTCTGAGGATGGAACCCAGAGGCATTTGACCTCCGAGCTACACCCCCTGCCCCATTTTTTTATTCTTTATTTTGAAACAGGTCTCACTGAGTTGTGGAGGGTCTCACTAAGTAGCTGAGGCTGTCCGCGAACCGCAATCCTCTGGTCTCCACCTCCTGAATGCTGGGATTATAAGCATGCACCACCAAGCACAGCTAAGACTCTGTTTTAAAATAAGGAATAAAATAGGGCTGGGGGTGTAGCTCACAGAATGCCCCTGGGTTCCACCCCTAGCACCAAAAAAAAAAAAAATAAATTTATTTAAAAAAAATTCATTTTTTTTAATGTTTGTTTTGGGTTTGGGAGTTTGTGGTGCTGGAGATTGAATCTGAGGCCTCATACATGCTAAGCAAATGCCCTACCACGGAGCAACATCCCCAGCCCACTTTTTTTTTTACCCATCATTTTTTTATCCCCTTCATTTTTACCCATCCCGGTGTATAAGTCTTGTTAGGATGAAATGTTCCTGTGAGGCCTGTGCTTCAGATATGAAGGATTTGGCCAAGGTGCTCTGTGCTCCCCTCACTGCAGTTCTGGCACTCACAGTTAAGTGCTTGATTATTAAAAGTGAAACTTAGAGCTGTTGTGGCCCACACCTGTAATCCCAGTACTTGGGAGGCTAAGACAGGAGGATCACAAGTTCAAGACCAGGCTCAGCAACTTAGTGGGCCACTGTTTCAAAATAAAAAGTAAAATGGAGCTGGGCATGGTGGCACACGCCTGTAATTACAGCATTTGGGAGGCTGAGACAGGAGGATTGTGGTTTGTGGACAGCCTCAGCTACTTAGTGAGGCTCTTTGGAACTCAGTGTTTCAAAATAAAGTATAAAAAAATAGGGCTGGGGTGTGTTGCTTGGAGGTAGAATGCCCCTGGGTCCTATCCCCAATAATCAAAAAAAAAAAAAAAAAAAATTGCCTGGGGGTTTAGCTTGAAGGTAGACTGTCCCTGGGTTAAATCCACAGAACCAAAAAAGTAGAACTTTATTAGGAACTTAAGTTTTAACTTTTGCTTTTTGCTTGCTTTTTTTTTTTTTTTTTGCGGGTTTGGGGATGGAACCCAGGGGCATTTGACCTCTGAGCTACATCCCCTGCCCTAATTTTTATTCTTTATTTTGAAACAGGGTCTCACTGAGTTGCAGAGGGCCTCACTAAGTCGCTGAGGCTGTCTGCAAACCACGATTCTCCAGTTTCAGCCTCCCGAATACTAGGATTACAAGCATGCGCCACCACGCCCGGCTTTTTGCTTGCTATCTGAAGTACATTTTTGTTCCTTTTAGAGAAAGACCAATGCTAAAACATGCATTCATTGAAATTATTTGTATTATAAAAAGATTCTTAAATTTACAAGTCTCTGATAGTTTTTAGACCAATGTATTTTCTATATGGTTTGATGGTTTGCCCCTTCTAGCCAGTAAGTCCCTTAGTCTAACATAAGCATCCATTCAGTGTACAAGTGGCTGTCCCAGGTACTTTCCTTTTCAGGATCAGAACAACAAAGTATCTGGTCAGCCTTTAAGAAGGGTGTGATTAGCTGGGCATGGTGGTGTACACTTGTAATCCCAGTACTTGGAAGGCTGAGACAGGAATCACAGGTTTGAGGTCAGCCTCAGCAACTTAGCAATACCTTTTTTGAAATAAAAAATTAAATGGGCCTGCGGATATAGTTCAGAAGTAGACTGCCCCTGGCTTCTATCCACAGTACCACCAAGAAAAAAAGAGGCTGGCAGAAATTTTGTGTTTGTGTGCAGCACACAAGCCCTCAAAAAAGATGTATACTGATTAAGCTTTTTATCTTTCTCTTTCAAGATTCTTCATAGTACAGGGCTGGAGTTTCAGCATCAAGTTGAGGAAGCCAAGGATTTAGATCAATTGATTAAAATTCACTATCGGTATTTGTCTACCATCCATGATCGATGTTTGCTGAGAGAAAAGGTATCTGTGACAGGATGACACACATACCTGAGAGGCGAGGAGCTGGGAAGTGTATGTCTGTCTGCTTTGGGATTTTGTGATTATTAAGCATCTGTCCTGCAGAGTCTTCTCTTGGGGAGGACCAGGTCAAATGAGGTGCTTTGTGCCTTATACTCGTGGTTATCTGGAAATTAGGTCTGCAGCTGGAGTAGGAGTGTGTTCTGCTTTATTGGAGTATGTAGAATTTAATAGTAGTAGCACAGTCCCGGGAACTATTCATCCCAGTCCCACTGCTGACTCTGAATGGCGGTCCTTGGGTGGTAACTCCCCTCTTGGGTCAATTGTACTGCTGGTATAGTGTGTATGGTGCAGTTAATGCAGGACCCACTCCAAACTGACTTGGTTCATCACCCTTCCTCACACATAGAAGGCAGCCACTGCACCAAGGAGCATGTTCTGTGACTTAGTTAAATTTGGTGAAAGTTAGCTGGGTCCAAACATAGTTACAAATCACGTTCTGTCCATGACTGGTCTCCAGGTCAGCTTTGTGAAAGAAGCCATCATGAAGGTGTTGAACTTGGCTCTCATGTTTGCAGAAGGTTGGCAGGCAGGCCTGGGGACTTGGCGGTGAGTATGCATCTTGACCATTTAAGCTTCCTCTCACCCACTCACTCACTCACTCACTCACTCACTCACTCACTTGGGATTGTACCCAGGAATGTTCTACCACTGAACTATAGCTCCACACCTCTTATATTTTTGATTTGAGGCAGAGTTTTGCTACTTGCCTAGTCTGGCTTTGCCTCGCGAGCCTCGCGCTTCAGTCTTGTGAGGTTGGCGGGGTCACTGCAAGTGCCGCGCCCAGCTTCAGCTTTCCTTTTTTCCTTTGCAGGTCTGGGGATGGAGCCCAGGGGCACTCTTCCTCCAAGCTACAACCCAGCCCTATGATTTGCTTTTTTTTTATTTTGAAACAGAGTCTCACTGAGTTGAAGAGGGCCTTACTAAGTAGCTGAGGTTGTATGTGAACTGCGATCCTCTAGTCTGACTCCCAAATGCTGGAATTACAAGCTGTGCCACCACACCCGGCTTCAGCTTTCCTTTTAATTGGCTTAATTTTGGGAATCTTTTTTATTTTGGCAACAATATAATTAAGAATTTATTTATTTACTGTGACACTGAGGGTGGAACCCAGGGGCTTTTCTACCTCTGGGCTATACTCCCAGACCTATTTTTTTTTTTATACTTTATTCGGAAACAGGGTCTCACTAAGTTGCTGAGAGCCTCCGTAAGTAGCTGAGGCTGGCTTCGAACCTGTGCGATCTTCCTGTCACAGCCTCCCAAGCGCTGGGATTACAAGCAGTGTGTCACCACTCTTGGCTATTAAGAAGAATTTAAAATTGAATTTGAGCTGGGCGTGGTGGTGGCAACATGATTTTTTTTTTTTTTTTTTTTTTTTTTTTTTTTTTGCGGGTCTGGGGATGGTACCCAAAGGCATTTGACCACCGAGCTATATCCCCTGCCCAATTTTTTTATTCTTTATTGTTATTTATTTATTTTTGGTGGTACTGGGGTTCCTAGAAGCCCTTCTACCTCCGAGCTACACTCCCAGACCTATTTTTACATTTTTTTTTTTTGGAAACAGGGTCTCCTAAGTCAGCACGCATGGCTGGCTTCGAACCTGCGCGATCCTCCTGTCTCTGCCTCCCAAGCGCGGGGATTACAAGCGTTCGCCACCACGCCCGGCTTATTCTTTATTTTGAAACGGTCTCACTAAGTTGTGGGAGGGCCTAAGTAGCTGAGGCTGTCTGCGAACTGCAAACCTCCGGTCTCAGCCTCCCAATGCTGGGATTACAAGCGTGCGCCACCACGCCCGGCTCAGGCATAAGATTTTAATCTCAGCATTCTTGTAATCTCAGCATTCAGGAGGCTGAGGGTTCACAGACAAATTTAGCTATGTAGTGAGGCCCTTCGCAACTTAGTGAGACCCTGTTTCAAAATAAAGAAAAAAAAATAGGCCAGGGGTTGTAGCTTGGAGGTCAAGTGCCCCTGGGTTCCATCTCCAGACACGCAAAAAAAAAAGAAAGAATTTGAAAAATGGGAGTATAGCTTGTTGGTAGAACATTAGCCTAGCATGAGGAGGTCCTAGATTCAATCTCCTAACCCCCCCCAAGAAAACAGCCAGGCATTGTGGCACATGTCTATAATCCCAGTATTTGGGAGGCTGAGACTAGAGGATTGCAGGTTTCAGGATAGCCTCAGCAACTTAGCAAGACCTTGTTTTAAAATAAAAAATAAAATGGGACTGGGGGTGTAGCTCAGAGGTAGAGAGCTCCTACGTTCAGTCCCTAGTACCCTCCCTCTTTCTCTCCCCACCCCACCTCCATCCCCTCCCTCTTGGTAAAGCAAGGCACAAGCAAAGAATTAAGGACAGCAAACATGTACATGCTTCTTTTGAAAACCAAGTTAAGTCCCATGATTTGATACTTGGAGTTCAAAGTATCTGTCTTTGGTTAGCAGCCTAGCCATCACCCACTTGGATCCATCATGTAACTCTTTGAAATCGGTTGCCCTTTCAGTTACGCTTTTCTTCTGGTTGAGCTATTACACACATACTCTAGCACGACTTTCCTGCTTTGGGTCTGGGTCCTGTCTGCCAAGGTCTCTTTTACTCTTTCTTCAGGAGCCCACCTTCTTCGGTAGACCTCCCTATAATTTTTTTTTTTGAGGGGAAGTTGTTTGTTTTTACTGGAGATAAGCCCAGAGACATGTTCTGTCACTGAGCTAAACTCCCAGCCCAACTATCCTCTGCTGTTACTTGAATATATGACCAAGTATTTAAGTCCCTGCTTGTTTATAAGATTAATGCAGTCACAATTGTCACTAAATATTTTATTTCTAAAATAAGAGTATATGTGTGGCTGATTGGGCTTTTTAGGTTTTTGTTTTGCAGTACTGGGGATGGAACCCAGGGGCATTCTACCTCCAAGGTACACCCCCAGCCCTATTTTTTATTCTTTTTTTTGAAACAGGGTCTTACTGAGTTGCAGATGGCCTCACTAAGTATCTGAGGCTGGGCATGAACTGCAATCCTCCTTTCCCTGCCTCCCAAGTACTGGGATTTCAGGTGTGTGCTTCCACACCCAGCTGACCGGGCTTTTTATGACAGTATCTTGTACTTAGTTTATGTCAGTAAAGAGAGTTTATGTCATTCTAGTGTTGGTGTCATTCAAAATCTAACTTGTTTTAGCCGGGGACGTGGTGGCACACGCTTGTAATCCCAGTACTTGGGAGGCTGAGTCAGGAGGATCACAGGTTTGTGGCCAGCCTCAACTACTTAGTGAGGCCATCTGCAACTTAGTGAGACCCTGTTTCAAAATAAAAAAAAAAAAATAGGACTGAGGGTGTATCTCGGAGGTAGAATGGTTCAATCCCCAGCACCCCCCACCACACACACACAATCTAACTTGTTCCAAATATGATAGGTTTGGGGGATAGCTCAGAGGTAGAATGCCCCTGCGTTCAATCCCCAGTACCAACAACAACAACAAAAAATACACACACACACACACACACACACACACACACACACACATATAAAACCTGTGGCAGGCTTGGTAATGCACACCTATAATCCCAGTACCAGTCCCAGAGTCTGACATAGGAGTATTGCAAGTTCAAGGCCAACATCTGGTGAAACCCTGTTTCAAAATTTAAATCAAAATAGCTGGGCATGGTGGTGCATGCTTGTAATCCCAGTACTTAGGAGGCTGAGAAGGGAGGATCACAGGTTTGAGGTTGGCCTTAGTTACTTAGTGAGGCTTTCTACAACTTAAGTGAGACCCTGGTTTTTTTTTTTTTTTTGTGGTACTGGGCTTCCTGGAAGCCCTTCTACCTCCGGGCTACACTCCCAGACCAATTTTTTATATTTTTTGAAACAGGGTCTCTTATGCCAGCATGGCTGGCTTTGAACCTGCGCGATCCTCCTGTCTCAGCCTACCAAGCATAGGGATTACAAGCGTGCGCCACGCCTGGCCGTGTGAGACCCTGTTTTAAAAATAAAAGAATAAAGCCGGGCGTGGTGGCCCAAGCTTGTAATCCCCGCTTGGGAGGCAGAGACAGGAGGATCGCGCTGGTTCGGAGCCTGCCTCGCTGTCTTAAGAGACCCTGTTTCCACATAAAAAAGTTAAAAAATAGGTAGCCCGTGGGAGTGTAGCCCAGAGGTAGAGGGGCTTCCAGGAACCCCAGTACCACCAAAAAAATAAAAAAATAAAAAAGAATAAAAGAATAAAAAATATGGCTGGGGGTGGAGCTTGGAGGTAGAATGTCATTGGGTCATTTCCCAGTACCTCAGAATAAAAAAATTTAAATAAAAAATAAAAAGCTGGGGAATAACAACAAATATATATATTTAGGCTCTGTGTGTGTGTGTGTGTGTGTGTGTGTGTGTGTGTGTGTGTGTTACTGGGGATGGAGCCCAGGGGCATTCTACCTCTGAGCTACACCCTCAGCCCTATTTTTATTATTATATTATTTTGATGGTACTGGGGTTCTTGGAAACCCTTCTACATCAGGGCTACACTCCCAGACCTATTTTATGTTTTTTTTTTTTTTTTTAAAACAGGGTCTGTCTCTTAAGCCAGTGAGGCTGGCTTCTAACCTGCACGATCCTCCGTCTCTGCCTCCCAAGTGCGGGAATTACAAGTGTGCGCCACCATGCCAGGCTTTATTCTTTATTTTGAAACAGGGTCTCACTGAGTTGCAGAGGGCCTCACTATCTGAGACTGGCTGGGAACTGCGATCCTCCTGTCTCAGCCTCCCAAGTACTGGGATTATAGCATGTACCACCACCCCTGGCTTTATAATTAGTTTTTTTTAGGAGACTAAAAGTTTGTCGCTGTTGGACAAAGGAGAATATCCCTGCTATGTATGCTTTGTTCAACTTGAGCTGTGTTGCTTTCATCAGTTCATTGTGAGAAAAGAGCAAGGAGGAGGATTTAAGAAGCATATCAGCTTCTGTAGTTTATGGAAGTTAACTGAGCCTGGTTCAGATCTAAAGCAGGAACGTGAAAAGCTGTAGAAATAATATAAAATTTGCTTAACACCCACTTGTTTGATATTTAATAAGTGTTAAACATTAATAAGTGAATGGTGTTGAGGTGTTTTGAAAATCATATTATTTTTTTTCTTTTTTTGTGTGGAACTGGGGATGTAACTCAGGGGTTTCTACCTCCGAGTTACACCTCCAGTCCTATTTTTTTTTATTCTTTATTTTGAAACAGGGTCTCACTAAGTTGTGGAGGGCCTCACTAAGTAGCTGAATCTGGCCGCGAACCTGCGATCCTCCTGTCTCATCCTCCCAAGTACTGAGATTACAAGTGTGCACCACCACACCCAGCAGAAATTGTTATTTTTAAAGTATACACTTACAGCCGGGCGTGGTGGCGCAAGCTTGTCATCCCCTGGTAGGCGGAGACAGGAGGATTGCACAGATTCGAAGCCAGCCGCGCTGGCCTAAGAGACCCTGTTTCCAAAAATAAAAAAAAGTATAAAATAGATCTGGGAGTATAGCCCGGAGGTAGAACGGTTTCTAGGAACCCCAGTACCACCCAAATAAATAAATAAATAAATAAATAAATAAATAAATAAATAAATAAATAAATGTATACACTTATGAAATACTTATGAAGAGAATGTTTTGATGTCTCATATGTGCTTCCTAGTATTATGCTCTGGTTGTGAGTGGATGCCTGCTGTGCGTGCAGTGGGCACCCAGAAAGCAGCGGTGGCATTCTCTCTATACAGGACAGAATGAATACACACACACACACACACACACACACACACACACACATCCCACATTGGATATTTTTCATTTTAAAATTCTCTTTTCAAGCCAGGCACGGTGGTGCACACTTGTAATCCCCTGCTTGGGAGGCAGAGACAGGAGGATCACGCAGGTTCGAAGCCAGCCACGTGCACTAGCTTGAGACCCTGTTTCCAAATAAAAAAGTATAAAAATATGTCTGGGAGTGTAGCCCAGAAGTAGAAGGTTTTCCAGGAACCCCAGAACCACCAAAAATAAATAAATAAATAAAAATAAAATTCTCTTTTCAGCTGAGCATGGTGGCGCATGCTGGTAATCCCAGCATTAATCCCAGCATTTGGAAGGCTGAGACCAGAGGATTGTGGTTTGTGGAGAGCCTCAGCTACTTAGGCCCTCCACAACTCAGTGAGACCTGTTTCAAAAAATAAAAAGACTAAAAAAAAAAATAGGGCTGGGAGTGTAGCTCGGAGGTTGAATGCCCCTGGGTCCATCCGCAGACCCGCAAAAGAAAAAAAAAAAAAAGAAAAAAAACTTTTCAAAAAATATTCTTTCAGTAATTCCAAATTTTAGAATTTTATGTCCTTAATACATTCTTTATTTCACAAAGAATATATACTTATAAAAATATAGAATTGTATGAAGGAAAAGGAAATATCCCTAGTCATACTATACTAGTTCTAGAACTAAATACTACCTTAAAAAGCATAGCTTTAAACTGGGTGTGGTGGTTTATGCTTGTAATCCCATAATCCCACCATTTGGGAGGCTGAGACAGGAGGATCACGATTCATGGCCAGCCTCAGCTACTTGGTGAGGCCCTTTGCAACTCTGAGAGCCTGTTTCAAAGTAAAGAATAAAAAATAGGGCTGGAGTTGTAGCTCAGAGAAGGAATGCCCCTGGGTTCCATCTCCAGTACCGCAAAAATAAATAAGCCAGGCGTGATGGCACTTGCTTGTAATCCCAGCATTGGGAGGCTAAGACTGGAGGATCATGGTTCGTGGACAGCCTCAGCTACTTAGTGAGGCCCTCTGCAACTCAGTGAAACCTGGTTTCAAAATAAAGAATAAAAAAATAGGCAGGGGCTGTAGCTCAGAGGTCGAATGGCCCTGGGTTCCATCCCTAGACCTGCAAAAGTAAATAAATAAATAAAAACAAATAAAAAAATAGTATAATGTAGTTTTAAGCCAGTTGTGGTGGTACACACTTAGTACTTGGGAGGCTGAGATAAGAGGATCAAAGATTCATGGCCAGCTTCAGCTACTTAATGAGGCTCTCTGCAACTTAGACCCTGTTTCAAAATAAAAGAATAATATATATATAGCTTGGAGGTAGAATGTCCCTGGATTCAGTACCCAGTACTGCAAAATGATAGATAGAGAGCCAGACAGCATGGCTTTATATTCTAATGACCTTAAAACACTTTGAAAATGTTTTTCTTAAAGTAAGGCAAGATCTTTTGTGTTTTAACTTTTAAAGGATTTTAAATAATTAAAGTAAATTTGAAATTACTCCAAAGATATTTTATGGTATACCTGTTAGCCCTTATGCACTTACATAGATTGAAACTTTTTCTCCTAGAATGGAATCCATAGAGAAAATGGAGTCTGATTTTAAAAACTGCCATGTGTTTCTTGTAACCATTTTAAACAAAGCCGTCTGTAGAGGATCTTTTCCCCACTGTGAGTACACCATATTATAATACTGCTACTTTTATGTTTTCTTATGAGCTAAGTCTGGGGATCATTGATCTCATGAAGAATTTGAATTTCTTACCATTTTCAAAATTGGAAAGTCCCTAAGCTGTTGCGCTATGCTTTGAACCATTTCCTCAGATTTACAGTGGTGAGTGGATGTCAAATGTGGGTGCTTAGGACTGAAAATTTCTCCCAGCCAGGCTGGTGGCACAGGTCTGTAACCCCAGTACTTGCGAGGCTTCCACAAGGAGGACTGCATGTTTTTGGCCAGCCTCAACAACTTAGTGAGACCTTGTTTCAGATAAAAAGTAAAATGAGCTGGGGATGCAGCTCAGAGGTAGAACACCCCAGGGTTCAATCCCTAGTACAGAAGAAGAAAAAGGAAGGAAAAAAGTTCAGAACACAGGGTAGGAGGTAGACAGATCTGTGAGGTGGGTAAGTGGGAGAAGAGAGAGCTGTTAAACTGTGAATTACACATCTCTTTTAAAGAATGTATTTATAGTTAATCTCTTATCCATTTCTTTTTTTTTTCTTTTTTTTTTTTTTCGGGTCTGGAACCCAGGGGCATTTGACCTCCGGGCTACACCCCCTGCCCTATTTTTTATTCTTTATTTTGAAACCGGGTCTCACTGAGTTGCAGAGGGCCTCACTAAGTAGCTGAGGCTGTCCGCGAACCGCGATCCTCCAGGTCTCAGCCTCCCGAATGCTGGGATTACAAGCGTGCGCCACCACGCCCGGCTTTCTCTTATCCATTTCTGCATGTTCTGATTATAGTGCACTTTTTTAAGAGGAGCCAGCAGGGCATAGTAGTGCATGCCTATAATCGCAGTATTTAGAAGGCTGAGACAGGATTACAGATTCATGGCTAGCCTCAGCAATTTAGTAAGACTCTCAACAACCTCTTGAGATCCCTCTTTTTTTTTGGAGGCTTTCTACCTCCGGGCTATACTCCCAGACCTGTTTTATATTTTATTTGAAAACAGGGTCTCACTATGTTGCTGAGAGCCTCACTAAGTAGCTGAGGCTGTCTTCGAACCTGCGCGATCCTCCTATCTCAGCCTCCTAAGTGTGGGATTACAAGCGTGCGCCACCATGCCTGACGGGATCCCTCTTTTTTTTTTTTTTTTTTTTTTTTAAATAGGATGGGGGTAGTAGCCGACAGGAGGATTGCACAAGTTCAAACCCAGCCTCAGCTACTTTAGTGAGGATCTCAGCAACTTAGTGAGACCCTGTTTCCAAATAAAGTATAAAATAGGTCTGGGGGCATAGCCTAGGGTTAGAAAGCCTCTGGGTTCCACCCCCAGTACCACACACAAAAAAATAAATAAAAAAGGGAGATCTTGGGGTGTAGCTCAGATGTACCACTGTGCTCAGTCCCCTGTACCACAAAATAAATATAAAAAGAGCATCCAGACATGTAAAAATACCTTGTTCTGATTGTGTAAGTGGAAACTTGGGTGTTTGCCTGTGCTCGCGGTGGGTATTATTCAAATTAATGCCATCACAGATTGGAAGGGATCACTATGGAATGAGCTGGATCCAGGCTCCTTGAAGAGGGCATAGGTCCAACACTGCAACACATAGGCACAGATAAACACTTTCTCAACAAGACCCCAAAGGCACAACAAACTAAAAGGCAATCAATACATGGGATTGCATGAAACTGAAGAGCTTCTGTTCAGGAGAAGGTTTTTGCCACCTACTCCTGATAGAGGACTAATATCTAGAATATACAATGAACACACTTTTAAGTACATTTCACTTTTTTTTTTTTTATTTTTGGTGGTACTGGGGATGGAACCCAGGGGCATTCTACCTCTGAGCTACACCCCCAGTCCCTATTTTTTATTCTTTATTTTGAAACAGGGTCTCACTGAGTTGCAAAGGACCCCTCACTAAATAGCTGAAGCTTTCCGCAAACAACAATCCTCCTGTCTCAGCCTCCCAAATACTGGCATTATAAGGGTGCACCACCATGCCCGGCTTACATTTCAGTTTTAAACTTAATACAACCTTAATCAGACATTCTCAAATGTTTAAAACTATTTCTTAACCTATGCTTCTTATTCTTACAGTGGAATCTCTCGCCCTGTCTCTCATGGCTGGTATGGAACAAAGCTAATGTCTTTAACAAGTACCTCAGGCTCGTCTTACATGCACCCCCACCATGAGCAGCTGAGAAGTTGGGCTCTGTGTCTTGGTTCATTTTAAAAGCTGTTGTCCACAGTCTTGACAAGTGGATTGTTGGTGTTTTCTCTGGAAATTATCTGAGAATGTGTACATGAGATTGTATAAATAATGCAGAGTGTATATAGGCTATTTCCTGTCATAAGGCGTAGACTTATGATATCAGTACTTTCAAATGTAAATTTTATCTATTTAATATGGTTATTGATATTAAAAATAAGTTAATGCTCTTAAGATTTCTTATTCTTTTTTTTTTTTACTGCTCCTGTACCTTGGTGACAGGAGTTTTTATAGAGTTTTATATTCTATCTTTCCTAAAAGTCGTTTTGATTATACTATCCTAAAAGTTTTATTTTTATGTGCCTGGGAAGTTCCAAAATGGAAAATATCAACCAACATTAATAACATAAGAGGCCAACTACGCAGGGCCACCTGTTGGTACACAGTGTTGTTTGGCCTTCTCTTCTTTTAATTTTTGGTACTGGGGATTGAACACAAGAAGGAGCATTCTATCTCTGAGCTACACCTCAGCTCTTTTTTTTAAATTTGGAAACAAAGTCTTGCTAAGTTGCTGATGGTCTCCCTAATTTGCTGAGGCTGGCCTTGAACTTGTGCTCCTCCTGTTCAGCCTTCCAAGTACTGGGATTACAGGCATGTACCACCATATTGCTTGTTTGACATTCTTGAGCAAAGCTTGCATGTTCTGCCTTTTGCTGTGAGTCTTACTGTAAATCTGAGTAAAAATCACCAGTAATACCCATGCCACAACCCGGAGTAACTTGTTTTGAAATGTTTGTCACCACCGGGCATGGTGGCGCACGCTTGTAATCCCCGTGCTTGGGAGGCGGAGACAGGAGGATCTTGAAGGTTCGAAGCCAGCCTCACTGGCTTCAGAGACCCTGTTTCCAAATAAAAAAATAGGTCTCAGCCAGGCGTGGTGGCGCACACCTGTAATCCCTGTGCTTGGGAGGCTGAGACAGGAGTATTGCACAGGTTCGAAGCTAGCCTCAGCTACTTAGTGAGGCTCTCAGCAACTTAGTGAGACCCTGTTTCCAAATAAAATATAAAGTAGGTCTGGGAGTATAGCCAGGAGGTAGAAAGCCCATTCCCAGTACCACCAAAAAAAAAAAAAAAAAAAAAAAAGAACTGTTTGTCACCAAATAAATTAGTGTTCATTCTTTGTTTTTGGTACTAGGGATTGAATGTAGGGATATTCTACCTCCAAGTGACTTCTCCAGCCCTATTTTATTTTTTATTTTGAAACAGGGTCTCACTAGGTTGACAAAAGTCTTGCTAAATTGCTGAGCCTAGTTTTGAACCTGCAATCATTTTCTCTCAATCTTCCAAGTACTGGGATTACAGGTGTGTACCACCAGGCCTGGCTAGTCTCTCATTCTTAATTTTGGCCTTGCATAAAATCTTAGGGCATGAGCCAGGCATGGTAGAGCACCCCTGTGCTCCCAGTGCTTGGGAGGTGTGAAAAGAAACACATGTATGAGGCCTCAACAACACAGTGAGACGTTGTTTCAAAATGAAAAGTGAAACTAGGTGTCAGTTGAATTCTTGAAATCCCACTACTTGGGAGGCTGAGCAGGATTGTAGCCAGCTTCAGCAATTGAGCAATACCCTCCACAATTTAGTGAGACCATGTTTCAAAATAAAAGTAAAATGGGAGCTGGGTGTGGAGGTGCATGCCTATGATTCTAGTGCTTGGAGGCTGAAACAGGAGGAGGGCACATTCAAGGACAGCTTCAGTAGTATAGTGAGGCTCTCCCTCTGTTACTCAGTGAGACCCTATTTCAAAATAAAAAGTAAGCCGGGCATGGTGGCGCATGCTTGTAATCCCTGCACTTGGGAGGCTGAGACAGGAGGATCGTGCAGGTTCGAAGCCAGCCTCAGCTACTTAATGAGGCTCTCAGCAACTTAGCGAGACCCTGTTTCCAAATAAAATATAAAATAGGTCTGGGAGTATAGCCCAGAGGTAGAAAACCTCTGGGTTCCACCCCCAGTACCACCAAAAAAATAAATTAATTAATAAATAAAAAATAAAAATAAAATAGGGCTGGGGATATAGCTCAGGCAGAATGCTCCTGGGATGAATTCACAGTACCACTAAATAAATGCATATATATACATACACACACACACACACACACACACACACACACACACACACATTTAAAAATAAAAGGGCTGTCAACTACAGAGGTAGAATGTCCCTGGGTTCAATCCCTAGTACCACAACAAATGAATGAATGAATAAGATTTATAGGGCTGGGGATTTAGCTCAAAGGTCAAATGCCCTAGTACCACACACACACACACACACACACACACACACACACACACAAAGGAAGAAAGAAAGAAAGAAAGAAAGAAAGAAAGAAAGAAAGAAAGAAAGAAAAATTAAGGCAGGATTCAGTGCAGTCAAGTTTTTTTCTGCAAGAGTGGCCTTTTGTCCAATCCTATTACAGAATACAGTTCTCATTTCCATCTGAGACGAATTCCCTAGTGTTTCTGCTTTCTGAACCCAGACCAGAATTGTACCTAATGCTGTTTACAGCATCTATACTGTTTTCAGCTTCTTCCTCCAAACTCTTCTAGCCTCTGCCCATAATCCACTTCCAGAACTTGAGATATTCCTTATTAGCAGCAGCCCTACTTGCAATGCCAATGTTTTGTATTAGTTTTACATTATTATAACAGATATCCTCCCAAATAAGGGAGAGGGTTTTTTTGTTGTTTGTTTGTTTGTTTTTTGTAGTACTGGGGATGGAACCCAGGGGCATTCTACCTCGAAGGTATACCCCAGTCCTGTTTTTTATTCTTTATTTTGAAACAGGGTCTCACTGAGTTGCAGAGGGCTCACTAAGTAGCTGAGGCTGTCCAGGAACAGCAATCCTCCTGTCTCAGCCTCCTGAATGCTGGGATTACAAGTGTGGACCACCACACCCAGCTTAAAGGAGAGAGTTTTTTACCTCGATATTTGGAAGGCTAAATTTTCAAGACAAGGCAGCCCCCGTGCTTGGCCTCCAGTTGATAAGCATGTGCAAGAATTTCATTCTGTTGGGCCAAAGGCCATAGATTTGCTGGGCTTCGTGGTGTGCATCTGCAATCCCAGTACTTAGAGAGTGAGTCGTGAAGATTGCAGATTCCAGCTAGACTCAACAACTTAATGGAACCCTGTTTCAAATAAAAAAGGGGGGGGGCTGGGGGTGCAGCTCAGAGGTAGAATGTCCCTAGGTTTAATTCTTAGTACCAAAGGAAAAAAATATATACTTTGTATGGTTTAAATACTTTTAGATTATTGCTGAATTGTCTATGTCTTTTATTGTCAGTTTTGTTTCATGTATTTTGGAAGTCTTTTTTAGTTCACATACTTTTTTTACTTTGTGTGTTACTGAGATTCAACTCAGGGATTTTCTACCTCTGAAATGCTCCCCACACCATTTTATTTTGAAGTGGGTTTTATTAAGTTTTTGAGGTTTTGATAAGTTGCTGAGGCTGGCCTTGAATCTCTGATCTTCTGATTTTACTCTGCCAAGTACTGGCAAGACTAAACATTAATGGGCTAGAGGCCCAACTAAGGATGAGACACTGATAAATGTAACCACATTTTTAGCATCTCTACCCTGTTGTTCCTGGTATGAATGACTTTGTGGCCACTCAGTGAAGAGCTGGAGTCGAGGCAGGGCATATTGATTGCATTAGAACTTCACTCCAGGATGAATTCCCACACAATGAAGAGAGGAGCCATCAAATTTCTCAAAATCAACACATTTTGTCCAGGGAAGTTTTCATTTTTCTTTTGCTTATATTGGGGTCTCATTGCAGACTTCCCCTCAACCTTATACTAACCTCTTCCTTTGCAGTGTGAATACCCACGTTTCTAAGAAATGTAAGAAAACAGAAGGTTGATCCGTGTCAGTGGGTTCTACTCTCTGGTATGGATTCTGTCTAAAAATGGAGAGAAGCTGGGCCTGGTGGCACACACCTGTAATCTCAGTACTCGGAAGGCTGAGACAGGAGGGTTGCAGGTCTGAGGCCAGCCCCAGCAACTTAAAAGACCATTATCAACTTAGCAAGACGCTGTTTCAAAATAAATAAAAAAGGTCTGAGGGTGTAGCTCAGAGATAGAAAGCCCCTGGATTTATCCCCTGGCACCACAAAGCAAAGCAAACACAAAACCTGAGAGGGCTTTCAGGGTTTTCTATTCTTATCTCACCAAGCTACTGTCTTGTCTTCAATAATGCAAACGCATTGGGACTTTTTTGTGAGATGAGGTGTCACTCTATTGCCCAGGCTGGCTCCTTCAAGTGACCCTTTGCTTCAGCCTCCTGAGTAGCTGGACTCTAGGCACGCACCACCACACCTGGCTGGCTTGCAGGCTTTTCCACGCTCCTTATGTGCAAAGTGTTCCTTTGTGGTGTGATTTCTCAAGTATTCCTTCTGGGTTCCCATCTGTTAGGGTTAGGTATAGAATGTCCCAGGAAGAGCTCATGTACTGATGTTCAGAGTTGATATAATTGAGGAGGGGTATAGCTGTAATCTCATCAGTGGGTCAATCCATGGCAGTGGTTTATTGGGTGGTAACCTAGGCAGCTGAGGCGGATGGATGAGGCGGGCCCCTGGGGGTGTATCCTTGTGGATCACGTGTGGTCTTTCCTCCCCCTCTGGCTCTCCTGCTTTTGGCCTCCATGATGTAAGAGCAGGGTCTGGCTCTCTCCCTCTTTGCCTCCCCCACCATGCTCTGTGCTCTGCAGACCTCACCCAGCCTAACATCCACTGAATCCTCTGAAATCTGCTGGACTGTGAGCAGATGAATCTTCCTTCCTGTAAGTTGTATGGCGCTCAGGATCCTGGGTTACAGCAGTGAGAGGCTGACTGAGGCACCATCTGGGTGACATCCAGCTTTTCCTTGCTATAATTTGTTGTGCGACTCCTCGAGCGATCACTGAAGGCTCCCTACAGCTTCTGCACTGCTCAGGCTTCTCCCCAGCAGATGATCTATGTGTCTGTGTAGAGGCTGGAACAGGAGGCATGTGTGTGTGCGTGCGTGCGTGTGTGTGTGTGTGTGTGTGTGTGGTACTGGGGGTGGAACCCAGGGGCTTTTCTACCTCTGGGCTACACTCCCAGACCTATTTTATATTTTATTTGGAAATAGGGTCTCTTAAGCCAGCTGAGAGCCTCACTAAGTAGCTGAGGCTGGCTTTGAACCTGTGCGATCCTCCTGTCTCAGCCTCCCAAGTAATGGGATTACATCTGGCTTTGTTTTTTTAACTTTTTCTTTTTTTTTTTTCGGTACTGGAGATGGAAGCCAGGAGCATTCTACCTCCAAGCCACATCCCTAGTCCTTTTTTAAAATTGTTTTAAAATTTTATTTTTATTTATTTATTGTGTGTGTGTGTGTGTGTGTGTGTGTGTGTGTGTGTGTGGTTCTTGGGAAGAATGGAACCCAGGGACATTCTACCTTCAAGCTATACCCCCAGCCCTAATTTTTATTCTTTATTTTGAAGCAGGGTCTTACTGAGTTGCAAAAGGCCTCATTAAGTAGCTGAGGCTGTCTGCATCCTCCTGTCTCAGCCTCCCAAGTACTAGGATTATAATCATGAGCCATCATGCCCAGTATTTCTTTAACTTTTTAACTGAGCATAATTTATCAAAAAAGGGCAAGATTTCTTTCTTTTGTAAGGCTTAGTATCCTATATTGTGTGTGTATATGTGTTTGTATATATTTGTATATTATGATGTTATCATTATGCGTTTGTCTGCTGATGCACACTCAGGGTGATTCCACTGGGTATTATATATCATGCTGCAGTGAACTTGAAATACAGCTGTCTCTTGAACACACTCTAATAGTTTTTGGTAATCCCTGCGTTTGGGAGGTGGAGACAGGAGGATCACGCAGGTTCGAAGCCAGCCACGCTGGCTTAAGAGACTCTGTTTCCACATAAAATATAAAACAGGTCTGGGAGTGTAGCTTGGGTGTAGCTTGGAGGTAGAATGCCCCTGGGTTCCATCCACAGTACTGTTAAAAAAAAAAAAAAAAAAAAAAAAAGACACCCTTGTTGCAGGGGATTGGTTGGGGGGGGGGGAAGGTGTGTGGTGTGAAATAATCCCCCCACCACCACTAGACACACAGAGACAAACAGAAAAACCGTGGATTCTTGTCCTAAGCTAAGAATAAGTATTCATCGCTTGGACAGCTGCTGAAGATTTAAAGAAGTTTATTAAAAAGATAGAAATATAGAGATAGTTACAGCCCTGTGCCAGAGCGGGGCACAGGGGGGCAATTCGAATGAAAATGCCAAAGAACTCCAGTTTACTGAGTTTTTATCCTGTCTAAGTCCAGCAGGTCCCCCTGATTTTTGGAGATCATGTTACACCTTATCGCCAGCCCCTGCTCTGCTTCTGTTATCTCTCCAGCTGGGTTTATGGCCTGAAAGGGGGAAACATCTCTGTCTTCAAACACAGGCCCAGATTTATGGCCGGAGGGGGAGGCATCTCTATCTTCAAACACAGGCCCCCAAACTGTGTTAAATTGTTCTTAGGAATGCAAGGACATGTTGGCTAACCCTGGCTTTCTTAGTAAAGAAGATATGTTTCAAGTTTGGACATCTTTCCCAGGATTGATACATTAATACTTTTTAAACTCTCTTCCCAATACCAGTACAACCCTTGTGAGGGTTCTGTAAAAGACTTGAAAAAGCCACAAAGATGGCCTTGCTCTACCTCTCTTAAAATTGCCTGCTTTTCCCCTCAAACCTCTCACTTTCCTAAATAAAATCTCTGTCCTTTCTCTGACTGGCAAATGCTGAAATGATTTCCTGCCACATAAACCAAGAACCCTACAGAAGTGTGATGTATTCCCATGACATTCCCATTAAAAGGAGCACAGCACAGAAGCCCAAGGTTAGTTAATGCTATGAGTCTTACTGATACACTGGCGAGGAGGATGGGTCACACATAATGTGTTTCACAAATACTAAACCCTAGCTATCTTTCCCCCGTGAAACCTCAGAAGGAAGCACCTGGAGCAGCCATTGCTCCTGTAACCTACGGACAATTGGAATATCAGTACAATTTGGTGGCAACAGATAAAGGATGAAAGGTGGTTGCAGCAGGAGTCAGGCTGGGCCGGGGTTCCCCTGCTTCTAGGACAAGACTAGGGATTCCAAAAAAAGATTGAAAATGGACCAATCAGGACCCAGTTCTATGGACCAATTAGAGCCCAGTTCTAAGGACCAATCAGCCCAGCTCTAAGGCTCAATCAGAGCTCAGAACTAAGGACCAAACAGGACAATTGTTAGGCTACATAAGCCATCCTTCTGCCCTCCAAGCAGTAGCGGCGGAGCAGCTGAGCAGCAGACCAATCAAGGGGCCGAGGGGCAATCGGCCAAGGGTCCATGGGGCTGAGGGTGTGTGGGGCTGAGCAGCAGAGTGGCTGAGGGGCCAAGGGGCTGAGGGGCGTGGGACTGAGGGTTGAGGAACCAAGCGGCGGAGCGGCGGGGCCGAGTGGCTGAGGGACTGAGGGAACATAGAATCTGTTTCCAAATAAAATATGAAATAGGACTCGGAGCATGGCCTGGAGGTAGAAAAGCACCTGGGTTCCACCCCAAGCACCACACACAAAGCAGGGCAAAATACGGGATGCCATTCAGGCAACAGCTCTCAGGGATTTCATTCCACACTGGACTTCATTCTGGATGTAAAGAGGCAGCTAAAGTGAATCTTAATTGGTTAATTAATGCTATGAGTCTTACTGATACACTGGCGAGGAGGACAGGTCGCACATAAGGTCTTTCACAAATACTGAACCCTAGCTACCTTCCCCCGTCAACCCTTCTCAGAAGGAAGCACGTGGAGCAGCCGTTGCTCCTGGACCCTACAGGAAAATAGCAATACCAGTACAATTTGGGGGCAGCTGATAAAGGATGAATGGTGTCTGCGGCAGGAGTCAGGCTGGGCTGGGGCTCCCCTGACTACTAGGACAAGACTAGGGATTCCAAAAAGAGATTGAAAATGGACCAATCAGGGCCCAGTTCTATGGACCAATCAAAGCCCAGCTCTAAGGACCAATCAGAGCCCAGCTCTAAGGACCAATTAGAGTCCAGATCTAAGGACCAAATAGGAGATTTGTCAGGCTATATAAGCCAGCCTTCTGGCCTCCAAGTAGTAGCGGCAGAGCAGCTGAGCAGCAGAGCAGTCAAGGGCTGAAGGGTCAGTAATCTGAGGTTCCGTGTGCTGAGCATTGGAGTGGCCGAGGGGCCAAGGGGCCAAGGGGCTGAGTGGCCGAGGGGCCGAGTTGAGGAGCAGAGGAGAGGGGGAGCGGAGGAAGGGCCGAGGGGCTGAGCGGCAGAGTGGCGGGCTGAGTAGCCGAGGGGACATAGAATATGTTTCCAAATAAAATATGAAATAGGTCTTGGAGCATGGCCTGGAGGTAGAAAAGCACCTGGGTTCCACCCCAAGCATCACACACAAATGAGGCAAAGTAAGGGAGGCCATTCAGGCAACAGCTCTCAGGGCTTTCCTTACACACTGGACTTCATTCTGGATGTAAAGAGGCTGCTAAAGTGAATCTTAATTGGTTAATTAATGCTATGAGTCTTACTGATACACTGTTGAGAAGGACAGGTCACACATAATGTCTTTCACAAAAACTGAACCCTAGCTACCTTCCCCCGTCAACCCTTCTCGGAAGGAAGCACGTGCAGCAGCCATTGCTCCTGGACCCTACAGGCTAATAGCAATACCAGTACAATTTGGGAGCAGCTGATAAAGGATGAATGGTGGCTGTGGCAGGAGTCAGGCTGGGCTGGGTCTTCCCTGACTACTAGGACAAGACTAGGGATTCCAGAAAGTGATTGAAAATGGACCAGTCAGAGCCCAACTCTAAGGGCCAATCAGGGCCCATAACTACGGACCAATCAGAGTCCAGAACTAAGGCCCAAACAGGAGATTTGTCAGGCTATATAAGCCAGCCTTCTGCCCTCCAAGTAGAAGTAGCCACGCAGAGGAGCGGCGGAGCGAACTTAGGCTCTTTTTCCAAATAAAATATGAAATAGGTCTTAGAGTATGGCCTAGGGTAGAAAAGCACCTGGGTTCCACCCCAAGCACTACACACAAAGTGGGGCAAAATACAGGATGCCATTCAGGCAATAGCTCTCAGGCTTTCATTCCACAATGGACTTCATTCTAGATGTAAAGAGGCAGCCTAAAGTGAATTTTAATTTGTTAATTAGTTAATGCTATGAGTCTTACTGATACACTGGTGAGTAGGACGGGTCACACATAATGTGTTTCACAAATACTGAACCCTAGCTATCTTTCACCCGTGAAACCTCAAAAGGAAGCACCTGGAGCAGCCATTGCTCCTGTACCCTATGGACAATTGGAATATCAGTACAATTTGGTGGCAACTGATAAAGGATGAAAGGTGGTTGCAGCAGGAGTCAGGCTGGGCTGGGGCTCCCCTGCTTCTAGGACAAGACTAGGGATTCCAAAAAGAGATTGAAAATAGACCAATCAGGGCCCAGTTCTATGGACCAATCAGAGCCCAGCTCTAAGGACCAATCAGAGCCCAGTACTAAAGATCAGTCAGAGTCCAGATCTAAGTACCAAACAGGAGAGTTGTCAGGCTATATAAGCCAACCTTCTACCCTCCAAGTAGAAGCAGTCAAGCAGAGGAGCGGTGGAGCGAACTTAGACTCTGTTTCCAAATAAAATATGAAATAGGTCTCAGAGTATGGTCTGGAGTGAGAAAAGCACCTGGGTTTAACCCCAAGTAGCACACACAAAAGAGTGGCTAAATATGGGATGCCATTCAGGCAACAGCTCTCAGGGCTTTCATTCCAGAGTGGATGTCATTGTGGATGTGTAAAGAGGCAGCTAAAGTGCATTTTAATTGATTAATTAGTTAATGCTATGAGTCTTACTGACACACTGGCAAGAATGACAGGTCACACAGAATGTCTTTCAGGAATACTTGGTTTATTTTATAATGCTCATTACACTCCTATCCTTCTCTAAGCCACTGGCCAGATAGCATTGGTTACCTGAGGCAGCATGGGTCTCTGCGGGTAATCGAGGTTCAGGATCGCTGTCACAGCCATCATCGATGGTCGACGTGCAGATGCTCCATGTCCAGGGATTCAGACGGCGATGAGCACAACTGTCATTTAGAATAATTGTCCAGCAGCTGCCAGAGGAATGTTTCCTTCTGGCCGGGCTAAGTTTCAGCCACTTAGACAATTGAGTTAGCATCACTGATCTGGCCATTTGCTAGGTCTTCTGTATCCTAAATTGATGTCACTAATTACGTAGGCTCATTGCTTCGACCATTATCTTGTTTTCTCAGCTGTTTCATCTTATGGTCATATGTCCAGGATGTGTGTCTGTTATACTCACAACAGTTAATTTTGTTGTTGGGACTGGGGATAAATCCCAGGGGCATTTTAGCTCCAAGCTACAGCCCCTATTCTAATTTATTTATTCCTTTATTCATTTATTTTTGCTCTCCTGGGGATGAACCCCAGGGGCATACTACTTCTGCGCCACACCCCCAGCCCCATTATTTATTTTTTATTTAGAAACAGGGTCTCACTGAGTTGCAAAGGGCTTCACTATGTAGCTTAGGCTGTCTGCAAACACCGATCCTCCTGTCTCAGCCTCTGAAATACTAGGATAACAAGCGTGTGCCACATGCCCAGCTATGCTTTATATTTGCTTAACATGACCGTCAGGCTTATGTCTTCCCATGTAGGGGCAATTAAATTATAAATAATGCACCAGACAGAGCCACAGGGATGGCCTAGGAGAAGTCTCCCAGCTCTCCAGAATCTCTGAGTCCTGACTGACTGTCTACTGAACCGTAGCTATCCTTCCCTCTCATCAACCCTTCTCAGAAGGAAGCAGCTGGATCAGCCATTGCTTCTGTTCCCTATGGGCAATTAGGAATACCAGTACAATCTGGGGGTTGCTGATAAAGGTTGAAGGGTGGCCGGAGAAGGAGTCAGTCTGTGGTCGCAACTCCCCTGACCTCTAGGACAAGACTAGGGATTCCAAAAAGAGACTGAAAATGGATCAATCCGGGCCAGCTCTATGGACCAGTCAGAGCCCAGCTCTAAGGACCAATCAGAGTCTAGATCTAAGGACCAATCAGGAGAGTTGTCAGGCTACATAAGCCACCTTCTGTCCTCCAAGTAGAAGCGGTAGAGCTACCTGGCAGTGGCGGCTGCTCCTGATGTAGTGTTTTAACTTCCTACTGGCAGGAGAGCAAAGGCAGTAGTGGCTGAAGATACTGACACACACAGAGCAGTTGTGCTGAAAGCGGAGCTTGGGACAGATTCTATGGTGCTGCCTCTGAGTAGTTGTTGGCCAGGCCCACCAGGAGCACCTGTCCACAGCAACCCTCTCAGACCTTCTCAGGCTCTTCCACCTGCACTGCACGGGATCTCTGGTGGAGCAGAGATCATGGTTCACCACCAGGCTTGGCTTCTGCTTGTCCTTTTGAATTGTCCATCTTTCCCCACACAAGTCTCATTCCCCCAGATTCCCATGAGCCCAACGCGTGCAGAGCCATGGTACTGGACAGCTAGAGCTAGCAATTGGTTTGACAGAGCTTCCTCTGCAGTAGTGGCAGGCCAGGCCCTCCATAAGCTCAAAGCACAGAGACCTTTTCAGGCTCTTCCATGTGCACAGGATCCCTGTGCCACTGGGAATCATGGTGCGCCACCAGGTTTGGCTTCTGCATGTCCTTTTGAATTGTTCATCTTTCTCCACTCAAGGCTTGCTTTCTCCCCCCTCTGTGCACACCCACTTCCCCAGTCCAATGAGGCCAGAGAAAATTGGAATTAACAGGCTACCTAGTCTGGGAGGCTCTCCAGAGTCAGCAGTGGTATGAAAACAGTAAATATGTCAAAGAGCACTGCTTCTCCCCACCCTGAAACTGAGGTGAATCCCTTTCTCGGGAGCTCTAGAGGTCCTCCATTTCTGCCAACTGTGGCTCTCAGGGGAGCAGAGCAGGTGGTCCTGGCCCCAGGCACCCTAATTTGATAAAAGAGGAGGCTGGTCTGCAGACCCAAGGGCCATGACACGTGGCCACTGGCAGAGCTCGCTAAGGGAGGGGCCGCTCCAAGCTACACGGGCAGCGAAGCCATGGGCATTGATGAGATGCAGAATGGAGTGCCAGTTGGTGGAGCGGGCAGAGAACCTTCTCAAAGGGCAAAGTATGGGATGCCATCCAGGCAAAAGGCTCTCTGGGCCTCTCTGTAATGCTGAACTGGACTTCATTCTGGATGTAGGCAGCTAAGGTGCATTTTAATTAATTTTGTTGGTGGTAGTGGTTATGGTTCTCAGTGGCATTTCACCTCTGAGCTACACACCCTATCCTAAATTATTTATTTATTTATGTATTTTTTGCATTATTATGCATTAATGATTTTATTATCATTAAGGTAAGCTGGGCCTGGTGACATACACTTTTAAGCCTAGCATTTGGGAGGCTGAGACCAGAGGATCACGGTTTGCAGACAGCCTCAGCTCCTTAGTGAGGCCCTCCGCAACTTAGTGAGACCCTGTTTCAAGCTAAAGAGTAAAAAGTAGGGCAGGAGGTGTAGCTCAGAGATTGAATGCCCCTGGGTTCCATCCCCAGACCCACAGGAAAAAAAAGATACATTAAAACCAGAATAAGCCGGGTGTGGTGGCACATGCCTGTAACCCAGTACTTGGGGGGCTGAGACAGGAGGATAGGTTCACAGCCAGCCTCAGCAAAGTGTGAGCCCCTCTGCAACTTATTGAGACCCTGTTTCAAAATAAAATATAAAATAGGGCTGGGTTTAGCTTTGAGGTAGAATGCTTGGGTTCAATCACCAGTACCACACAAACAAACAAGCAAACAGTAAATAGGAGACTCAAAAGTGAGGAAATAGTCTTATCCATTCTCTAAGATCTTTAAGATAAAAAGTGCTGGGTGTGGCTTGCACACACATAATCCCATTACTCCAGGGGCTGAGACTTGAGTAGAGCAGGTTCTAGGCAATCAGCAAGACCCTGTTCCAAAAGGAGGGAATGCAAAGGAGCTTCTATTTCAGGGTCAGAGGCAGTGACTTTGTTCTCCACTAAGTTAGCTCTCTTCAGGCCTCTAGGCCTGGGGGTGGGAGTTGGGGTAGAGTATCAGCCAAAGCAATCTGGCTTCCTCTTCTTGTTTTCAGGACCTGTGAATCCTTATTCTCATACACAGTTTAAAGTCTATTTTACTAAGAATTAAATTTAAAAAAATCAAGGTGGATTAAAAAAATTTTTTTTGGTGGTACTGGGGATTGAACCCAGGAGCATCTACCTCCATGCTACACCCCCAGCCCTAATTTTTATTCTTTATTTGGAAACAGGGTAGCACTGAGTTGCAAAGGACCTCACTAAGCAGCCGAGGCTGTCTGCAACCTGCAGTCCTCCTGTCTCAGCCTCCCAAATGCTGGGATTACGAGCCTCCACCACCATTCCCAGCTTCTGTTATTTTGAAACAGTTTCACTAAGTTGCAGATGGCTTCACTACATTGCTGAGGCTAGAACCTGTGATCCTCCTGTCTCAGCCTCCCAAGTACTGGGACTACAAGAGAGTACCAATACACTTGGTAAACCAGAATATCTGAAGGACCTAGCTTTATTATTACTATTATACCTAATTACCTAGGAAGCCCAAGCAAATTGCTGTGCTCATGGTTGGCTAGGAAATCTTTATGTTAAGTTGTATCCAAGATGGTTGTGATCACATCTGGAAAATGGGAAGACTGCAGTCACTTGTTTTCTGCTCCTGCTTTATGAGAATGACCGGCTCGCTCTGTCCTGCCGATAATACCACACGGCAACAGAATGGCTGCAGTTCTGGTGAACCTGGTAAAAGAAAACAACTTCACTTGTGTGAACTATTCTGTGGTGTTCGGATTTCCCTGTTGCTGTGGACGAGGCTTTGGAATTGATGAGGACAGAATGCTGAGACTCACCTCCCAGCAAAGGGTGCCCTGGTATTGATCCTGGCCAGCTGTCCGGCTCCTCGGTTCCTTCCAGGTGACCTCTTTCCTTGCTAGACACCGTCCTGTGGGCTGCAGTAACACCTGGAGTGAGACAGCACAAGTGGTCGCTTAGGTATACATTTAATGTCATCGTAGGTGCAGAAAGTCTTCTTGAAACTCATGAGAAGCTTAAGTAATGCTTTTGACTTGGTTTCTTTTAAATGCAAGACACCTGAAGTGTGCTGAGTATTCTGTATTGTTGTATTTCTTCTGCCCCAAAGGTCAAGCGGAATGTAATTGGTAAGCAGAAGTCTAGTTGGTCACTGAGCTGGTCAGGATGATGGAGCTTAAAAGATACTAACATGTTACCATTACTAAGCAGACCCACTTCCTAGTGTTAGAATGTTGTACACTAGCGAGCAAGAATGACTGTCCATAGCCAATTGTTTGTCTGAAAAGCCACACTTTATTAACAGGTTCAAACCTGGACCCAAGCATCTCTGCTCAGCAGATAATGACAAGGGCCCCGTCTTTTGTTAACCCTCTCCTTATATAGCATCTTGTTACAAGGTCATTAGTCATTCTATCAGCCTGGACATTTTTGATGTTTACAACCTGAAAAGCAACCATAAAGCACACAACTGACCTGGGAACAGAGTCCCTCCTCTTACGGTATGTTTACCCACATGTTGAGGAATGAGATAACGGGGATGTGTGAGTCGGCTGCTGCTTTTATTTTGCCTTCCCCCAAGGACAGCCGGGGTTCCTTGCCCCATTTGTCTTTCTATCTGCCAATTAAATAGAGGAGACGAGGGAGAGCAGGTTTGGGAAGGTATACACTTTTCAAATTTATAACTCCTATGTTTAAATTGCCTGAGAAGCATAGATGTTCAGGGGTGGCAGGGGCTCACGGAAGAGGGTCTCTTATCTATGGAATGTTTGTTCAGACATAAGGGCAATGGAGCTGGCTCAGGGCTGGCGCTTTCTTACTCCCACCTAGTGCCCGGTTCTTCTCTTAAACTGTTAAGAGGAAGACAGACTTTAATAGAGTCAGCATTATTCACAGCTGGGCTAAAACTCTACTAAAGTACAATCTCTAAAGGTTCCCTATTTCATTGGTCCCATCTTAACACCTCTGTACTATTAATGCAGACTAGAACCTAAGCATTTGATTAAAGGCATATCATAAAATTTCTTCACTTTAGAGCAACTTATACAGACAATTTTTAAGATAACAGGGGCCTGGGGCAGACATCCCTTATCTGAGGTATGCGGTCCGGACACAGACGATTGTTCTTTAGTGGCCATATTTTGCACCCTGTTCCTGGGTTTAAATCTCAAGGGGAACACATAAATTTAAGATTGAAATAAAACTTATAGAATCAAATTCTATTACGATATAATTTCTAATAACACACTAAATTATTGATCTTACTAATGATTATAACAAATTTTGTATTAGCAAAACTTAAACTAAGCCTTAATATCGAACCTAGAACAAAACACTTAAAGCAAGGCACAACAAGAAGCCTGGGGGAAGCACTGGGCTGAGGCCCCACCTCTGAGGGTGGAGGCTAGCTTGAGCAGCCCCTTCCCTGCCCTCCACTCACACCCCCAGCAGCCTTAAGCATTTAAGCCCCGTGGAGCACGCCCTCTTCCTTTTTGCAGGGAGCAGGGAGCATGGAGCTGGGCTCCTGCAGGAGGGCTCTGCAGGCCCTGCATCTGCTACCTCACCAGACACCTTCCCGTTTCCTCTTGTGCCTTTGAGGACCTGACCTCAGCTGTGGAGACCTGCCCCTGCTGAGTCTCCTTGGGTCTGAAAGCCGGTGCTCCTGCAGCCCTGCCCTAGGGCAGGACATGGCTTTCTGCCCTCCAGGCATGAGGGAGAGGCTTCTTGGTGCTGCAGCGTCCAGCTTCCTCTGGCCCTATTGCTCTTTGGAAAGTGATTCCTTGAGACATACAGCATACCACGGTGGATTTCAGGTAAGTTTGGGTGCGAACTTGTTGGATCGATGTGGGTCTCAGAGTGTTAGTAGACCCCGCTGTGGCCCTGAGGTCTGCTCTAGGGCACTGGGCCTGTTGTACACTAGTCCGTAGATTGGACAAGGAATTTTTTCATAGTGGCCTTCAGTGCCAGATACCTTGTCTTTTACAGCTGGCCCTGGAGGCAAAGTGCCTAGAATCCTACTATTTGGAGCAAGAGACTGGAGGGTCTCATGTTAGAGGACGGCCTCAGCAAGTAGTGGGACTCTCAGGACCCTGTGAGACCCTGCTTCTGAATTAAAAATATAATAGAAGCTGGGCATGGTGGTGCACGCTTGTAATCCCAGCATTCAGGAGGCTGAGACCGAAGGATCGCGGTTTGCTGACAGCCTCAGCTACTTAGTGAGACCCTTTGCCAGCTCAGTGAGACCCGGTTTCAAAATAAAGAATAAAATACAGGGCAGGGGCTGTAGCTTGGAGTTCAGATGCCCCTGGGTTCCATCCCCTGACCTGCAAAGAAAAAAAAAAATAGTGTTGGGGGTGTAGCTAAGAGGTAGAATGCCTCTGGGTTCAATCTCCAGCACCAAACACAAGAAAATAAAAGATACTATTTCTGGTGAATATATTCTTGTTTAGAGGTATGAAGGAGCCTCCTTTTTTCTTATTTATTTATTTATCTATTTACTTACTAGTTTTTTTGTGTTACTGGAGATTGAAGTCAGGGGCATTCTACTTTCGAGCTACACCTGAGCTCAATTTTAGTTTTTGTTTTGAAATAGTCTTGCTAAGTAGCTTAGATTCTCACTACGTTTTGAGGCTGCCCTGGAACCTGTGATCCTCCTGCCAGCTCCCCTCCTCCCCCCAGCACTGGGATTAAAAGTGTGCACCACCACACGGCTCTCCTCCAGCCCTTTACATTTTTCATTTTGAAATGGTGTTTAAGCCTTGCATGGTGGCACATGGCTGTGATCCCATTAGTTGGGAGGTTGAGACAGGAAGGTCATAGGTTTGCGGTCCTCCTCAGCTACTTAGTGAAGTATTCTGCAATTTATTTGCACTTTGTTTAAAAAAAAAAAAGCCAGGCTTGGTGGCGCATGCTTGTAATCCCAGTATTTGGGAGGCCGAGACAGGAGGATCTTTGGTTTGCGGCATGGCTAGCCTCAGCTAAACAAACAATAAAAACCAGGGCTGGGGTGTAGTTTAGAGGTCCAATTCCAGCTGGGTTCCATCCCCAGTTCTCCCCCTCCCCCCCCAAAAAAAAGGAAAACCATCCTGGAGGCTGCGTCCTTGAGCTGAGCCTTGGGAAGGAAGGGTTTCTGTAGTCACTGCTCTGAAGATTACTGTGACCTCTAACCTATTCAGTACACTCAGGGATATTGTGGAGTTGTGGGAGCTTGATAAAAACAGCAACACCTGAACATGAAGTCCCTCCGGTTTGAACTGGTTTCTGTGGGAACCAATTTTAGATACGAACTGAAATGACCACTTAACAAAACAGCTTGCTGGGCTGTGGCTGTAGGCTGGCAGTCGAGTAAACTCTTTGCTCAACTGAGGGCTGAGTGCTGTGGGGGTGGGGAGAAAGCGTCTTAAATGCTTAGACCTTGGCCTTGCAGGCGGTCCACTCCCCTGTGATGCCTGCAGAGGGCTTCTGCCCACGGGCCCTGCCCTCCAGGCCCTGCCTGCCTTTGCTGCCCGATGGCCAGAGCACAGGGATCAGAGCAGGGAGCATGGAGGAGTCGCTGGTGGGATTCTTACCTGTATTTTTTAAACAGTTCACGCTCAAATTTATAATCTGTACTGACTCACTACTGAGGACAAAAAACTGCAAAGGATCATAGTCAGTTACTGGCTACAAATGATAATAAAGGAATGTAGAGGACAGTTGGAAGCTTAGATAGGAGGACCAAGGCTCGAGACCAGCCTCAGCAGCACTGAGTCTGTCAGCAACTTAGCAAAGCCTTTTATTTGGCAGTACTGGGGATGAAACCAGGGATATTTGACCTCAAAGCTACACCCTCAGCCCTATTTTATACTCTTTATTTTATTTTATTATATTTTTGCAGTGCTGGGCATGGAACCCAGGGGCCTACCTCTGAGCTATACCCCCTGCCCTATTTTTTAATTTATTTTGAAACAGCGTCTCACTGAGTTGCAAAGGTCCTCACTAAGTAGTAGCTTAGGCTGTCCTTGAACAGTGATCCTCCTGTCTCAGCCTCCTAAATGCTAGGATTTCAAGCCTGAGCCACCAGACCCGGTTTACTCTTTATTTTGAAACAGGGTCTCACTGTGTTGCAAAGGGCCTCACTAAGTAGCTGAGGCTGGCCTTGGACCAGATCCTCCTGTCTCAGCCTCCCAAAAGCTGGGATTACAAGCATGTGTCACCATGCCCGGCTCTTTTATTTTTGAAACAGGGCCTTGCAGGGTTACTGCACTGGCCTTGAACCTGTAATCCTCCAGTGTCTTCCTCTGAGTCTTGGGATTGTAGCCTGAAGGACACAAGTTACTCAGAAAATCCCAGTGTCTGCAGGGGATTTCTTTCCCACATCCTTAAACAGGTGTGGTTTAATAATAATATTGTGGTGTTGTTTCTATTCCCGTTTCTCTCTCCAGGGAAGGTCTGAGGACCACATTGACATCCCCCCCCCCCCCAAATTGTTCAGGAGAAGCTGGGTATGGTGGCTCCTGCCAGTAATCCCAATACTTGGGAGGCTTAGATAGAGGGTCACAGGTTTGAAACAGCATCAGCAATTTAGGAAGGCTCTTAGCAACCTCGATAGGCCCTGCTTCAAAATAAATATTGTAAAATAAGATTGGGCATGTAGCTCAGAAGTAGAATGCCCGAGTTTAGTCTCAGATACCACAAAAGGAAAAAAGAGTGTGAAGGCATGACGCAGGGAACGGGCAGTGGCCGAGTGGAAAGCAAGAGGTGCTTTATTCTGCACTGAGGTCCAGAGGCGGCCAGGGCAGCGCGCCTGGGGGCGGCATGTTGGGACTTTTTATGGGGCTATTTTTTGGGGGTGGGGGAGAGTGGGGAGTTGGGGGCTTTCCGGGCAGTTAGGTGGTTATTTCTTAAGCAGTGGTTCGTGTTGAAGTGCTTGGAACTGTGTGCCACCTGTATCGGGAACCGGGTAATATGCGTTTGTGGTTGCACACATCAGTGTTGGCCAGGGTAGGAAACTGGTATTTTACCTGCAGCTACATGCGTCAGCCAGCTGGAACTGCCAGGGGCTGGGGTAGCCACTGTCCCTGCTGACCTAACAGAGAGACAGAAACAGGAGTTCAGCTCCGAGTTAGAATGCCCTGGGTTCTGCCCCCAGTACACACACACACACACACACACACACACACACACACACACACACAGCATGTAGAGGGCGCTGCTTATACTGCTGGGCCTAGTGACAAAAGCCCTTCTTCACTGATGCCCGTGTGGTGTGAGCGCTTGCTGTCCTGATGGGCGGCCTCACCTGGCCCAGCGTCACATCCCTATAGATGTGCGTTGAGCGATCCATCGTCTGCAAACACAGCCCAGAGTGTTCACACGAGTCCATCTCCACAAGGGCGGTCACAGTGCGTGAGCAAGGCCAGCCCAGGCTGCGGAGGCTTGGCAGCTGGACTCCTAGGGAGCTGGCAACACGTACAGGAACCAGTCCTGAGGGGCACAGCGTTGTCCACCGCCCAGGAACTAAGAGAAGGTGGCTGCGGGTGGCCGCAGGTTGGATTCTTTATTTGTGTGCCCTAATGAGCTCCTGGGATTCCAGGTTTTTGGTTTTTATAGCACTGGGGATTAGAACCCAGGGCCTCCCATGTGCCCAGGATGTGTTCAATCACTGAGCTGCACCCCCAGCCCCCTTTACAAAGTTTGTTTTGAGGCTAAAGTCTTAGTGAGTGGCCCAAGCTGTCCTCAGGCTTGCTCTCCCCTGCCTTATCCTCTGTAGCAGGCCTGCACCGCCATGTCCAGCAAGATTGGTTTCTAATTAGCAAGAGAGAGCTCAGACTGCAATATCGGCCCCACTTTCCTCAGATCCAAGACTGGGGGACTGTGCTCTCTGGACCCAGTGCCCAGGCCTTGACCACACTGGCCTTGGCCTTCACTCCACTCCCAGCCCTCCAGGAAGTCAAGCTAACTAAGAGTTCTGCACTGCAGATGTGCAATGTGTTAAGATTTGGTGTATATAACATTGCGTTGTGTGAGTTATTCTTTTTTTCTGTGGTGCTATGGATGGAACCCGGGGCATTCTACCTCCCAGCTACACTCCCAAACCTATATTTTTTTACATTAATTTGAAGCAGGGTCTCACTGAGTTGCTGAGGGGATCTCTGCCATCCTCCTGTCTCAGCCTCCAAATGCTGGGATCATCACTCTGGTTCAGTGGTAAAATCCCTTCCCCTCTGCACAGCGCCTTACCAGGACTCGCTTACACCCAGTGGGCAAGTGAATCAGAAACACCCCGTGCTGTGCACACTGCTGTGAGCCCACCCTCCCTGCCCCAGCTCCCCACCCCTCCTTAGACAAGATGCTGCAGTGTCAGGACCCCCAGCCTCAATACCCACTCACCGCGCGTCCTCGGGCCCCCTTCCTCCACACACACGCACCCACACCCTCGGGCCCCATGTCTGGGCCACAGACCCCAACGGGGGCTTGAACTTGAACTCACACCTGTGCCTCCTGCGTGTTCTTGTCATGAGGGAAGTGGGCTTAGTTGTTATTAAAATTAAAGGGGACATGTTTTCTTAAAGTTTGTTGGAAATTATTTGGATCATGACCCAGCATAACAGAATAGATCGACATGATTTATTAGAAGATAGGCTTTCCATCTCCTCATCCTGCATTTTATTCCTTTTTTATAGTTCTTTTTGGGTTACTGGGGTTGGAACCCAGGGGCATTCTACCTGCCCAGCCTTATTTTCATAGATTATTATTATTATTATTATTATTATTATTATTATTATTATTATTATTATTTTGGTGGTACTGGGGGTGGAATCCAGAGGCTTTCTACCTCCGGGCTATACTCCCAGATCTTTTTTATATTTTATTTGGAAACAGGGTCTCACTAAGTTGCTGATCCTCCTGTCTCAGCCTCCCAAGCATGGGGATTACAAGCGTGCGCCACCACGCCTGGCATAGTAGTTTTTATTATTTATTTATTCGTGGTGCTTGGCAGCCCTATTTTTTATTCTTTTTTTGAAGCAGGGTTTCACTGAGTTGTGAAGGGCCTCACTAAAATCACTAGTGCAAGAGGGCGCTGGCAACCCTGTGTGTGCTCGAGAGAGAAGCCTTGCAGAAGGCCGGTGCCCAGAGGCAGAAATGCTGCTTCTCACCCCAAGGTTTGTGAAGGTCTTTGTATGGAATGCTTTCGCATCTGTTTTCACATATTCCTGTTGCGTCCTGTTTATGGCACTTAGCTCAGGGACTTGGGCCTCGGCACAGATATGTCTGTTTTGCACTTGGTTTCTTTTAAGGGGTGTAATGGTTTGGAAGCCCCAATGAATAATGCAAATCCCTGTGGCTTCTGGGACCCTGAGAAGCATCAGAAACTTGAGTTGTGATTAGGTTTTTTTCATTAAAAATTTTTTTTGTTGTTGGTACTGGGGATGGAACCCAGGCGCAGTCTACCTCTGAGCTACACCTCTAGCCTGATTTTTTATTCTTTATTTTGACGCAGGGTCTCATTAAGTTGCAGAGGGCCTCACTAAGTAGCTGAGGCCGGCTGCAAACCTACGTCCTCCTATTTCAGGCTCCCAAATGCAGGGATTACAAGTGTGTACCACCATACCCTGGTATTTAGGGCTTTAAAAAATTTACTTTAGCTGGGCGTGGTCACGCATGCTTGTTATCCCCATGCTTGGGAGGCTGAGACAGGAGGATCGCCCAGGTTCCAAGCCAGCCTCCCTGGCTTAAGAGCCCCTGTTTCCAAATAAAAAATATAAAATAGGCCTGGAAGTGTAGCCAGGGTTTCAACCCCAGTACCACCAAGAAAAAAAATTTACTTTAAAGTTTCTCTAGGTTGTTATTTTTGTGGTATGATACAAGAAGGGTCCACTTCACGTGGATATCAAATGCTTTAATGTTGTAGCGAGCATAACTGTCCACAGCCAATTATTTATTAGTCTGTCAAGCCACACTTTATTACAGGTTCAAACCTGGACCCAAGCACCTCTGGCACAGCAGAAATGGCATGGGCCCAGAGCTCCGTTTGGGGGTCAAATTTATAGTTTTACACTAAATTGCAAGTCATTTTTACATCATTGATGACGTTTTTTAAATTTCCCGCTTTACATTCTCATAACAGGGGTAGGGGCAGAGGGTCTCTTATCTAGATTTACAGCCCTGGTAGGGGCGGGTGCTCTTAGTCAGGGCAGATACTCTACACTTTTAGCTTTTCTAGGAATTTGCCCATTAATATTGGTCACTTGAGCTTACAACTTATAAAACTTCTATACAATTAAAAACATTTTCTAATCACTTATTATCTTATTTTTATTATTAGCTATTAAAAACTTCTGGTATTAAATTTATAACTATAGGCTTATAATTATCACCCAATACTATTGAACTATTGGTGCACAATACTACTGATCACAATACTATTGATTGTTATTATCTCATACAATAATAATAATATTGTCACAAATACTAATCTTATTTTTAGTCACAGCAAACTTATAAAACTTAAACCAACTCCTAAAGCATCTAACTTCAAATAAGGCATAAGCCGGGGTTTCTTATCTAAGACAGAGGTGGGCTAGGCCTGGGCAGCTGCTATCTGCCGGTCAATTTTTTTTTTTTTTTTTGGTAGCACTGGGGGTGGAACCCAGAGGCTTTCTACCTCCGGGCTATACTCCCAGCCCTATTTTATATTTTATTTGGAGACAGGGTCTCACTAAGTTGCTGAGAGCCTCACTAAGTAGCTGAGGCTGGCTTTGAACCTGTGTGATTCTCCTGTCTCAGCCTCCCAAGCGTGGGGATTACAAGCATGCGCCACCACGCCTGGCTTGCCTGTCAATTTTAAAATAAAACTTACAAGCACCAATCCATATATGACATTAAAAACTTTTTACTTAGTTATTAACTAAATTATCTGTCATTGATTATCAAATCTTATTAAAATGGCACACAACACTGCACTCATGAATATAAAAACACACTATAACATTAAGACATTGTCATATCTCCTTTTTCCTAAGTTGAAGACTATTAAGTTTAACTTGTTAGTTTTATTTATTTTTATAACTTTTGATTTTATTTATTTTTGTGGTCCTGGGGGTGGAACGCAGGGGTCTTTCTACCTCCAGGCTACACTCCCAGACCTACTTCATACTTTATTTGGAAACAGGGTCTCACTAAGTGTACCAGTGTTGGGAATGGCCTAGGAAGATTTGAGAAAGCTCTGATTATTAATATATTTCAAAAATGATTGTGTCAAATGGCCACAGACCTGGAGAGAGAGAAGGCTTGGCTTTGGTCAGGAAGCAAAGAGCTATTGAAACTTAGGTAGACTGAGCTAAATGTAATTACAAAGTCAATAGGAGAGGAGAACTAGGCCCTTATCTAAAGACAGATCTACATGATTAGATAAGCTAGCTAGGAGGGAGGAGGGTCAACCTTCATGAAAGGAGCCGCCTTGCCACACCTTGCTTCCTTGCCACACCTTGCTGCCTTGCCACACCTTGCTGCCTTGCCACACCTTGCTGCGGGAGGTACCTTAAAGGGGCATTCACTATGTCAGAATTACATAAACAAGATGTAAGTCATGGGTATAAAAAGTCCAGTCCACCTGTTGTATCTTGAGGGGTGGTGAATTGGCCTGGGCCACCGCCCCCATGCCATTTTGGCATGGGGCTGTAACTATCTCCTGTATTTCTATCTTTTTCCTTTTTCTGTTTCTCTATCTTTTTCTCTTTCTGTTTTTTTTTTTTTTTGTTTGTTTCTTTGAGGAGTTTTTGGGAAATTATTCCCAGGGGTCCCTATTTTTTATTCTTTATTTTGAAACAGGGTCTCACTGAGTTGCAAAGGGCCTCACTAAGTAGTAGCTGAGGCTGTCCATGAACCATGATCCTCCCATCTCAGCCTCCCAAATGCTGAGATTATAGTCATTCGCCACCACGCCCAGCTCCCTAAAGACTTTTATTTTGATGCAGTTTGTCCTCATGAAGATGTAGCTCATATTTTATCCCTAGATTATTTTTCCCTATTATTTGAGAAAATGGGTGTATGATGAACAATTTAAAATAAGAGTTGAAGCCGGGCATGGTGGTGCACACTTGTGATCCCCGCGCTTGGGAGACAGAGACAGGAGGATCGCGTAGCTTAAGAGACCCTGTTTCCAAAAATAAAAAATAGGTCTGGGAGTGTAGCCCGGAGTTAGAAGGGCTTTCAGGAACCCCAGTACCACCCCCCCAAAAAAAAAAAGAGTTGAAGCCGGGCGTGGTGGCGCACCCTTGTGATCCCAGCATTTTGGAGGCTGAGACAGGAGGATCACAGTTCCGCAGCCAACCTCAGCTACTTAATGAGGCCTTTTGCAACTCAGTGAGACCCTGTTTCAAAATAAGGAATAAAAAACAGGGCAGGGGGTGTAGCTTGGAGGTCGAATGCCCCTGGGTTCCATCCTCAGACCAGCCAAAACATAAAATTTAAAAATATATTTTTAATGTCCTGTAAAGTTCCTGAGTACTTATCTGTCATTAAGAGTTCAAATTCCAACTCAGCTCTTTTTCCATTTATCAAGCCCATTTCAGATTTTTGAAAAATAGTTTATTGGTTGGTATGTTTTGCATGGAATTATTATAAATGAAGTAGAATTTCCCTTACTCTGTCTTCATAAATTCAAAGCCGAATGTCTGCCGCACACGTTGATTTGATGCTTTCCTTGTAGTTAATCTTTTCCTTATCTCTTTCTCAGTATCACTCATGCATAGTAATAGAAATCTTTTCTTATTCTCCTTTATACAACTTTCTTAAATTTCACTGCAGTTAGCAATACATTTGTATCTAGAGATTCCAGTGTAAACTGTTTTCAACATTATGAACTGCTTTAATCCAGTTTGATATGTGAAGGGCATGTTCAACACTAGAGTATCTCATGAAGTTCCAGGTTTCTAAGGTTATCTTTCTGAGACTACATGGGAATTTTAAATACCTAGAGTTCAAAGTGAAGTATTACATTCACACAGAGTCCAAATGATCCAGCCTGAGACTGACTTACGGGGCTGTGAACAGTAAGGGTCTCCCAGCGTTTGTATGTATAGTCACAGCAGTTATGCCCTAGTGAAGCAAGTCTGTCTCCCCGGCACCCAGGCCCTGCAGACTGTTCTTCCTGAACATCAACGGCATAGCAGCCCTCAGCACACAAGCGACCCTAACACGTGAGCAGACACCCACGAGGCTTGTAGGTATCACAGCAGCAGGACACAGTTTGAGGAGAATTCAGCCACAACTCAGAACTCTGCCCCCGAGGCACAGTACACTGAGTCTTGGAGTCCTCCCAATACAGGAGTTCAGAGTCTCCAGCTGCTACCTCCCCTGACCTGAATGCCAAGGCCCAACGTCTTTCTAGGCCACTGTGATTTTTCCTAAACCACAACCAAGAAATCTGGAGATAAAAAAAAAATTGTGACCCATCTTGTGAACGTTTAGAGTTAAAAACAAAACTAAACTAAAAAACAGCGAGTAAACATTCCATGTGGCTGATCTAGTTAATTTTCATGCTGAGCTTATCCAAAAATGACTTAATTCATCAAAACACTCTTAAATTCCTTATAAACTCTCTCAGTATCTATTGCATTTAAAGAAATCTTTTTTGGAGCCAGGTGTGGTGGTGCACACTTGTAATCCCAGTACTTGGGAGGCTGAGACAGGAGAATCCTTGATTTGCAGCTAGCCTCAGCTACTTAGTGAGGTCCTCCCTCCACAACTTATGGAGACCCTGTTTAAAAATAAAGAATAAAAAACTAGGGCTGGGGGTGTAGCTCTGAGGTAGAATGCCCCTGGGTTCCATCCTCAGCTTGGGAAACAAAAATAAGATTGGCCTGTGAATGGAGAATGGAGTTCAGAGGTAGAATGTCCCTGGATTCTACCCTGAATACTAAAAAAGAGGAAAATTGGACCTTTATTCTTGTGTCCTCCGGAATTCCATCTGTAAGCTTGGCCGGCCCAGGGAAGCTCACGTTTTCTCTGCCTCACTCGTCGTTTGGACTGTTTTTATAAAAAGCTCTTACTGCTTTTGTAGTTTGCAGTAATGCAGAGCCTCTTCTCTGTCATGTGGAAAATTCAGGCTGTGCTCTTAGAGGAATTTGCATAGGTATTATAGTAATTATATGTCGTAAGAAGCTAGTTTTCATTCCTAGATGTTTATTTTTATTTATTTATTTTTTTTGGTGGTACTGGGGGTGGAACCCAGAGGCTTTCTACCTCCGGCCTATACTCCCAGACCCATTTTATATTTTATTTGGAAGCAGGGTCTCACTAAGTTGCTGAGAGCCTCACTATGCACCTGAGGCTGGCTTCAAACCAGTATGATCCTCCTGTGTCAGCCTCCCAAGCGCGGGGATTACAAGTGTGCACCACCAAGTCCTGCTTCCCAGACCTATTTTCTATTTTATTTGGAAATAGGGTCTCACTAGGTAGCTGAGGCTGGCTTCGAACCTGTGCGATCCTCCTGTCTCAGCCTCCCAAGTGCAGGGATTACAAGCGCGTGCCACCACGCCCGGCCATTCCTAGATGTTTAGGATAAGCCAACCTGTAAACAAAAAAATAAGATGAAAGACAAAAAACCAAAATTAAATAATACAAATTTATTAAAGACACTAGGAACATACAACAGAATAATCAGGTTGCTCTAATGGACTCATGCCCAAATGTGCACACTCCCATTCTTGAGAAGGTCGGGTTACCTGTGTAGAGCTGTCCCACCTAGACTTGCCACAGCACACTGGCCGTCTCTGCATTATGTGCGGCCTTAGCTGCTGCTTTACTCAGAATTCACCTTGGAGAGGACCCCGCTGTCACAACTAGAGTGTGCTGAGAAACGCCTGGAGCCTCTGCGCGGTAGCGGCCGTGAATGCCTCCCTTACACAGTAAGGCGACGAGTGAGGGTCCTCCTGGGAGAAGAGGCATGTCCAGACCTTACACCACAGCTGGGCTGAACCCTGCCTGGAGATGCCATGCCAACGTGGATGGGGCTTCAGCAGGGTTGAGAAGTCTTAGGCCAGAAGATGCGATAGATTGGTGCAGGAGGGCAAATGTTTCTTGCCTGAACAGCATCCTAGGCCTTGGTTACAGGAGAGCGGAGACTCAACTCCATATCCGTCCCCTCATTTCCATTGCAGAACAGAGTGAGGGGGAGGACACAGCGCAGTGTGGGCACTCTGAGGAAAACTGAGTGGGGCGGGTGTGGAGGGAATCACATAGAGCAGCCCTCAGGGAGAGCTCAGGGAGGAAGACAGGAAAGAGCTATGGTAGGAATCGTGGTAAAGAAGACCCCAGTCAGAACAAAACCAGCACAGAGGCCCCGTGGTAAGAACATCTTGGGAGTGTTTTATGCAGAGCAAGGCTGATCTCAGGAGGTTAGTGGCCAGATAAGAATGGTGTTTAGGGCAAAGGAAGATGCCATTAGCAACAAGGGTCGGGAGATTCGTGTGCTTTCGAAGCAGCTCCAGGTCACTGAGTACCTGCCAGTCATGCTTTACAAGTGTACATTAGGAGACCTCATCCAGATATCTCAGCAATAGAAATTCATTGCTCTAACTTCCAGAACAAATGCACAACAAGAAATGAAGCGTGACTTAGTTTCTTCCAGAGTGCCTGTCACTCCATTTCTGGGTGTCTCCTGTCCTGAAGGCACATGGTGTGGAGGTTGGTTTTCCTGTAGCAAATGAGGTGTGTGGTGTGTGCTACATACTAGTGATCCCAGTAATTGGGAGGCTGAGACAGGACCAGTGGTTTGAGGACAGCCTCACCAGGTAGGGAAACTCTTCAACCTAGTGAGACCCTGTTTTAAATTCAAGAAAAAAAAACTGGCTGACGATGCTGCTCAGAGTTCGAATGCTCCAGGATTCAATCCTCAGTACCACAGAAAAGGGGAACTCTGAGTAAACCCCATGCATTGCAGAAGGATCATGGAGTAACAGTGGCCACTGTCTTGGCCAGTCCCTTGACTCTCCTCTTGGCCCTGGACTTGGATGCCTTGAATAAGTTCTCTCTGCCAACTGGAGCTGGATGCCTCCTTCCTCCCTGCCGCCTTGCTAAGTAATGCTTGCTCAGGGCCACCTCCCTGTCCTAACCAACCCTGCCCCTCACAAGTTTCTTTTGACCCACAACCCTGCAGTTGATGCCTGCAGCTGCTCCAGAGCTCCTGGCAGCCTTGTGTGAAGGGATTTCTCTGCCTCCTTCCACTGCGCCAAGTCACTACGAGGGTCCAGTGTTACAGGCCATTTCGCCCTTCTTGCACACCAGGAAGGAGAAAAAGAACATCTTTCACAGGCAGGGAGAGAAAATCTGTAAATGGTGGGAGGCAAGGCCAGTGCAGTGACTGAGGTAAATTAGGTAGGGAGGCCCCCCCCCCCCCCAGGCCAAGCATGGCCACAGGGCAGCTCCTGGGAGACTGAGACAGGAGGGGCATGAGTTCAAGGACGGGACATAGAACTTAGCAAGGCCCTGTTTTAAGGTAAACAGTTTAAAGGGCTGCAGCTCAGTGTTCAATCCCTAGAATCACCAGAAGAAGGGCCAGGGAGGGGTCGCGTCCCCTCCCCTTCCCTCTGCTCCTGACAGTCAGGGCTGCATCAGAGCGCTGGAGGCCTGCACCCTCCCTTGGAGTGAGCATCCCTTGGAGTGAGCATCCCTTGGCGTGGGCTGCTGCCGTGGCCTTGACTGACTTTCTAGATCAAGCACAAGTACCTTTAGGTTCTGGCTGGATGTGTCCACTAAGAAGGACCCTCAGGTGTGTTTCTGAAGCGGGTTATGGTCTACTTAGACAGTAAGCAGAGTGCTATCGAATCCTGGGAGTGAGGTGTAAGCACGACTTAGGCAAAGAGACCTTAGAGACACCGTGGATGCTGCCAAAAGGGATAACATTCTCTTTTCTTTGCCGGTCTGGCGGTGGAACCCGGGGCATTCGACCTCCGAGCTGCACCCCCTTCGCCATTTTTTATTTTTAATTTGAAACAGGGTCTCACTGAGTTGCAGAGCGTCTCACTAAGTAGCTGAGGCTCTTCGTGAACCGCGTTCCTCCGTCTCAGCCTCCCGAATGCTGGGATTACACGCATGCGCCACCTCGCCTGGCTGGATAACATTCTCTTACTTGTGCGCTAGAATGTGACTTTCCAAACATCGGGCAGGAATAGTAACTGCCTGCTTTATAAAGTGCCCATTAGCCGGGCGTGGTGGCCACGCTTGTAAAACCTGCGTGCTTGGGAGGCAGAGACAGGAGGATCCTGCAGGTTTGAAGCTAGCCCCCCTGGCTTAAGAGACCATGTTTCCAAATACAAAGTATAAAATAGGTCTGGGAGTGTAGCCCAGAGGTAGAAGGGTTTCTAGGAACCCCAGTACCACCAAAGGAAAAAAAAAAACAACAAAAAATAAACAGGCCGGGGCTATGGCTTGGAGGTAGAGCACTCCTGAGTTCAGTCCCCAATAGCACACACGCACGCTTGTACTACACACAATCATACACTACATGGTTTATTTCTTTACCCAACCGAGATGTGCAGTGCCAGTCAGTTCTCTGAAGAACAAAAGTGCGTTTACACAATAGGATGGGGGAATTTCTTTGTCCCCCTTCCTTCTTCCTCCCAGGAAGCAAAAGGAGCATCAGGTAAGAAAAGATACTTTCCTCTACCCTTAGTAACTTCTGTCCCCCTTTGGCTTACCTGTGCAGTTTCCATCGACTGAGGATACCTGGGTATTGTGTCTATAGGGAGAACCAGCAGTTTCAAATGGCATTTCTCGTTGTGGCCGCATAGGAAGATTTAGTCTTTATTTTGAAACTGGGTCTCACTAAGTTGCAGAGGGCCTCACTAAGTAGTTGAGTCTGGCCTCGAACCATGATCCTCCCAACTCAGCGCACAAATGCTGGAATAATGAGCATGCACCACCATGCCCGGGTTCATGCTGATGTCCAGCCTCGGACAGTCTAGGGGTCTTGAAGGAGATGTAGGTTCAGAAAAATGAAGAATGAGAAACCCTGTGTTTAGTACAGAGAGAAGGCATCTCTGCCTGTGCCCTAGAATATGCTTTATTTGTACAGTAATCCAAACAGATGACAGCAAGCCACGTCATACATATTTTGTTTTACATTTGGTATTTTTATTAACCTAAATTTCAAGAAGCAGTCACCCTTAAAACCATCTATTTTTTCTGTTCTATTTTTCATTTAAATCTTTTAGGAGGTGACCTACAAAACTTATTCACATCCATAATCTTTTAAAGCTTTTACTTACCTATGTTTAACCTATGACCTTATGTCATAAATGATGAACTGCAACTCACTTTTATTCTCTATCTTAAAAGTAAGTGCTGGATTTACTGTTTCTACTTCTAAGCCTAACTGCTATTTTCATCCACCATTTTAACCTTGGGGTATTCTGTTAACTTAATCTTAACCACCAAACCTACACTGAACTTATTCTATTTCTCATGGTCTCAACATACATTGTCTATACCTTAGTACCTTAGTTTTCTTTTCTTTTTTCTTTTTTTTTTTTGTGGTACTGAGGATGGAACCCAGGGGCATTCTACCTCCAAGCTACACTACCAGCCCTTATTTTTTATTTTAAAACAGAGTCTCACTAAGTTGCTGAGAGCCTCACTAAGTAGCTGAGGCTGTCTTCAAACTGCGATCCTCCTGTCTCAGCTTCTCCTGCTGGGATGACGAGGGTGTGCCACCACACCCAGCTATACCTTAATTTTCTATAAAGTTGTTTAAGTTTCTATTAAGTTTCTTAATATTTCTATTAAGTTGTTTACCAAGAGGACTCTTGTGCTTTAGTGAGCAGGCACCAAGGAGGTCCCTGCCTGCCCATCCTCTGCAGGAACAGCAGAGTCTTGACCTCAAGCCATTTTCTACTAATATTAACTCTGCTTTCCAAAGTGGAGGATCACCTGGAGGTGAAAAAGTATTCTGATGAGTGCGAGCCCCTGAGGGGTATACCACAGCAGACCCCCTATCTTGGAGGTGACATGCCGAGGGCCTGGTACAGTAAGTACAGTTTATTCAGAATTACCTTTTCAGCCAGGCATGGTGGTGCATGTTTGTAATCCCAGCATTTAGGAGGCTGAGATGGGAGGATCGTAGTTCTCGGACAGCCTCAGCTACTTAGCGATGCCCTCTGCAACTCAGTGAGACCCTGTTTCAAAATAGAGAATAAAAAAAGGGTAGGGGATGTGGCTTGGAGGTCAAATGCTCCTGGGTTCCATTTCCAGACCCACACAAAATAAAAAATAAATAATAAAGTTACTTCTTCTTTTTATGGCTAAAACCTTAGGTGAGCTAAGTGTTGTAAGCAGAGGAGAAAAAAAAAAAAAAAAAAACGCTCTTTTCTACCTACCTCTTTGAAAAGTTCCTCATGAATCATATTCTTAGTGCTATTACCAGCACAAATCTTAGGACATTTTCCAGTCATATTCATATCAATTTCCCAATTTATTACAGAATAGCAGTCTCCATTCGAGGCTATTTTCAATTTTCCCCAAAGAACCTTTAATATTGTCATTAGTACAACTAAAATCATGAGGCATCATTGAGTCTTATGGAGGACTCCATTTCATAGGATTCCAAGTTATAATGGAAGAGTCTTCTATCCCTGTGGAATTCTCTTCCCAGCTGCGACCCTGTCATACAGCAGGAACGACCCTGCCTCTGCTGCCTTTATTCTTTTCATTTTGAAACAGGGTCTCCTGAGGTTGAGGAGGGCCTCACTCAGTAGCTGAGGCTGGCTGAGAACCACGATCCTTTCATCTCAGCCTCCCGAGTACCGGGATGGCACGCGTGTGCCTTCATGCCCGGCCAGGTTCTGTGTTTCTAACATTCAGTATTCAGCTGTGCTGACAGACAACCTTGAGCTGACCAAGGTCAACCTTGGCTGCAGCTCTGGCTGAGAGCTCAGAGACAGGAAAGGATTGTATTGTTTTCTGCCTAAGTAGCAAAGCTTGTTCTTATTAGCCATCAACACAGGCTCCATCCCCATCAGATCAGGCAAGATGCCATGATGAGGCAGAGCATCCTTTCTGGTTCCTCCAGAGGCAGCGTCAGGGCTGGGATTTACAGGGGCTTTATCTTGGCCTCTCCGAACTGGATGTTGTGTGCGTGTGTGTGTGTGTGCGCATGCGCGTGCATGCGGGTGTGTGTGTTTGTGGTATTGGAGACATCAGGGTACAGTTTGTTCACCCTTCAGGCCTCCAGACATGGCTGGGCCGTGGTTTAGTGACGCTGGGTCTCACCATCTTGGTCCTCCTTCTCCCTGGGAGTTTGAGAGAGGAGACCAGGCCTCCCGGAGTGTCCTCTGGGACGTGGCTGCCCTCAGCACCTGTAGCCTTTGGGGCCATAAGGGTGGTGGTGGGGCACCTGGTATGGTGGCTGACCATGGGCAGAGTGCTGTGTCTGTGTCCTCTGCTCAGCAGGGAGGGTCTGGGGTCAACTATCTTTGGGGACACACTCCCTCTAGAGCTTCTGGGAAAGGGTCGCTCTAGGCCTCGCTCCAGCAGCTGGTGTAGTCCGGCTGAGGCAAATTCCGCAGGGCTGGAAGACGCTGGCCAAAACGAAGCCGTTATCTCTCTTGATTTCAGTTATAATAATGATAATATTGATGATTCTTTGGAAGAAATTGAAAATTGCTTTGAGTGGCAGAGATTGCTGTTCTGTAATAATCCAGAAATTGATATGAATATGACTAGAAAATGTCTTAAGATTTGTGCTTGAAATAGCATGAAGAAGAATATAAATTTTTCATATTTTTATTTTTTGTAATTGGAATTTTTCTTGGAGTGACATAGAAAGAGCTCTTTGTTGTGTAGTTGGGAAGTTTTCAAGGAACTATATAGAAAGAGCTCTGCCGGGAGTGGTGGCACACGCTTGTAATCCCAGCATTTGGGAGGCTGAGACCGGAGGATCGTGGTTCACGGACAGCCTCAGCTAATTAGTGAGGCCCTCTGCAACTCTGTGAGACCCAGTTTCAAAATAAAGAATAAAAAATAGGGCAGGGGGTGCAGCTCAGAGGTCAAATGCCTCTGGGTTCTATCCCTAAACCCGCAAAAAAAAAAAAAAAAAAAAAAAAAGAGCTCTTTGTTCCTCTGCTTACAACTCCTAACTCACTTAAGCTTTTAGCCTTGAAAGGAAAAGTTAACTTTAGGAAATTTATACCTACTGTGCAAGGCCTTCTGAATGTCACTTATCAGATAGGTGGTCGCTGGGCGTGGTGGCGCACGCTTGTAATCTCCGCGCTTGGGAGGTAGAGACAGGAGGATTGCACAGGTTCGAAGCCAGCCGCTCTGGCTTAAGAGGCCCTGTTTCCAAATAAAGATATAAAATAGGTCTGGGAATGTATCCCGGAGGTAGAAGGGTTTCCAGGAACCCCAGTACCACCAAAAAAAAAAAAAAAGAAAAAAAAAGAAAAAAAAAGAAAAAGAAAAACGGTGGTTGGTCGACTGTGGTATCCCCCGTGGGGGGCTGGCGCTCATCAGAATACGTTTCCACCTCCAGCCGACCCTGCACTTTCCTGTACAGGAATGTATGATGAATGGAAAGCGCAGAGTTAATATTAATGGAAAGTGGCTTGACGTCCGGACTCTACCGTTCCTACAGAGGGTTGGGCAGGCAGGGATCTCCTCGGTGCCTGCTCACTAAAGCACAAAAGAGTTCTCTTGGTAGACAACCTGATAGGTGTTATAGGAAATTAAGTGCAGACATTGTAAGATTATGAGAAATTGAATAAGTTGTGTGGTATTGGTGGTTGGGACAGAATAAGTTAATAGAATACCTAGTGGTTAGAATGGCAGATAAGATTAGCAGTTGATTTTAAAACCAGAGACAGTGTGTTTAGCACTAAGTAGTTAAGACAGAGGATAGGAAAGGTTCAGTTAAAGTTTATCATCGGTGACGTAGAGTAGTAGTACATTTTATAGTTCACCTCATAACAAATTAATAATGAACAAAAACAGGACAAACAGGCCGGTCTGAGGTATGCTTGCTTCATGGAATTTTGGTTAATGAAAAACTAGATGAAGAAGTATGTGTGACGTGGCTTGCTGTCATCTGTTAGACTCATGTATAAATAAATTATATTCTAGGGCATAGGCAGGGACACCTTCCACCTGCTAATAAGCGCATCATCTCTCATCCCTTCGTGTGCCGACTCAACCACCTTCAGGGACTTCTGGCTTGGCTGGAGCAGATCTCTGGCACCTATCCTCTTTGTTAATTTTTATTTTGTGTTTATTTGTAAGTTTATTTAATGGTACTCGAGATTGAACCCAGGAGCATTCTACTTCTGAGCTACACCTTCAGCCCTTATTTATTTATTTATTTATTTATTTATTTATTTATTTGGTGGTACTGGGGTTCTTGGAAGCCCTTCTACCTCCGGGCTACACTCCCAGACCTAATTTTACATGTTTATTTGTAAACAGGGTCTCCTAAGCCAGCACAGCTGGCTTCGAACCTGTGTGATCCTCCTGTCTCTGCCTCCCAAGCGCAGGGATTACAAGTGTGTGCCACCACGCCCGGCTAGTTTTTATTCTTTATTTTGAAGCAGGGTCTCACTGAGTTGCAAAGGGCATCACTAAGTAGTTGAGGCTGGCCATGAACCACGATCTTCCTGTCTCAGCCTCCCAAATGCTGGGATTACAAGTGTATGCCACCAGGCCCAGCTTGTATATATTTTTGGTACTGGGGATTGAACCCAGGGACATTCTGCCTCCAAGCTATACACCCAGTCTGATTTTATTTTATTAAATTTATTTTTTAGGTACTGGTGGTTGATGGAACCTAGGTACATTCTACCTCCAAGTTACACCCACAGCCCTATTTCTTATTTTGAATCAGGGACTCGCTATAACTTGCAGAGGGCCTCACTAAATAGCTGAGGTTGGCTATGAATCTGCGATCCTTCTGTCTCAGCCTCCCGAGTACTGGGATTACAAGTGCGTGCCACCACTCCTGGCTAATTTTTTATTTTGAAATGGTCTCACTGTGTTGGTGAAGGCCTCTCTAAGTTACTGGGGCTGGCTGTGAACCTGTGTTTCAGCCTGCCAAGGACGGGGATGACAGGCTGGATCTCTGGGATCTATTTTCAAAAACAACACTGACTAACTAGTTTGCTGCCTGAGTAATATTTACAAGCTAAAAGTTCAGTTTTGCTATCGTTTCTATAATAACATTTGTTGTGAAGGAAAAACCTTAGATCAAAATAAAACTTCACAGATAGAAACCCCAAGAACCCAACAACCAAGAAATCCCAGGAGCCGGGGGTGGTGGTGCAGGCTTGTGAACCCTCAGCTACTTAGGCCCCTTGTAGCTCAGTGAGACCTGTTTCAAAAAGAACAATGCCAGGTGTGGTGGCACATGTTTCCAAATTTGGAGGTACAAGGCCCCTGGGCTCCACCCCCAGTAACACACACACACACACACACACACACACACACACACACACACTTAGGGCTGGGGGTGTTGCTTAGAGGTAGAATGCTCCTGAGATATGTCTCCAGTACTGCAAAGAAAAAGACAGGAACGGAAGTGAGTGGAACAGAAAATCCCGGAGCAAAAGTTATATAATAGAGCACTTTATCGGAACCGATAGGAATGGAAGTGAACAGAAGAGTAAACCCAGAACAAAAGTTAAATAACAGAACATGTTATCAGAACCAGGAAATAGCGACCCTCCCAGACATTCTCAGGTTCTTCCAGGTACACAGTACATAGGATTTCTGCGTCCCCAGAGATCATACTGTGCCACCAGGTTTGCCTTCTGCATGTCCTTTGAATTGTCCATCTTTCCCCACTCAAAGTTTGCTTTCTCTTCCCTGCAACTCTCTCCAGTCCAATGAGGCCAGAGAAACCAGGACTCATCAGGGCATCTAGCTTCTGGGAGGCTCTGCAGTCAGCGCATCCTCTCCCCACCCTGAAACTCAGGGGACTCCCTTCTTGAGAGCTCTGGAGGGGTTCAGGGACAGATGGTTCCCAGAGAGCGACCCAAGTATCTCAAATGGAACTTGATTGTCTTTCTTGTGGCCGGCTCATAGGATCAGCACAGTCCTGCAGGGTCTTTCAGATCAGTTCACTTCATGGGAAATTTTCTCAGCTTGGGTATGATCTACATCTGGATCTGGTGAATGCAACTTATTCCTCAGGGAGGGTCTCCCCAAAATTTGGCTCCAGCCAGGTGTGGTAGCTCATGCTTGTAATCCCAGCATTTAGGAGGCTGAGATAGAAGAATCCTGGTTTGAGGACAGCCTCAGCTACTTAGTGAGGTTCTCTGCAACTTAGCGAGACCCTGTTTCAAAATAAAGTATAAAAATAGGTCAGGGGTTGTATCTCCAAGGTAGAATGCCCGTAGGTTCCAGACCCACACACAACAAAAAAGATGGTATCACTGGGCAAGGGAGATGTGCTGTCTATGGTCCCCCTACCTTCCCTGGCCCTCGGAGAGGTGGTACCTAAGCGGTGTGTGAACAAGATGGTGGGGCTTCAGCCATAGGTACAGGTGGAGCTGTTGTCTTGGGTCTGCATGCGTTCCGTCCCAATGGGACCCGGCCAGGCGCCCTATTACCGCGGAACTTTTGTTCCGCCTCTGGGGTTCCGGCACTTCCTGTCCGTCCCTTTGGGCCCCGGCCAGGTGCCCTATTACCGCAGAACTTTTGTTCCTCCTCTGGGGTTCCGGCACTTCCTGTCCGTCATAATGGGCCCCGGCCAGGCGCCCTAATACCGCGGAACTTTTGTTCCGCCACTTGGGTCCGGCACTTCCTGTCCGTCACTATAGGCCCCGGCCAGGCGCCCTGTAAACGCGGAACTTTTGTTCCGCCTCTGGGGTTCCGGCACTTCCTGTCCGTTCCTTTGGGCCCCGGCCAGGCGCCCTATAACCGCGGAACTTTTGTTCCGCCTCTGGGGTTCCGGCACTTCCTGTCCGTCCCTTTGGGCCCCGGCCAGGCGCCCTATAAACGCGGAACTTTTGTTCCGTCTCTGGGGTTCCGGCACTTCCTGTCCGTTCCTTTGGGCCCCGGCCAGGCGCCCTATAACCGCGGAACTTTTGTTCCGCCTCTGGGGTTCCGGCACTTCCTGTCCGTTCCTTTGGGCCCCGGCCAGGCGCCCTATAAACGCGGAACTTTTGTTCCGTCTCTGGGGTTCCGGCACTTCCTGTCCGTCACTATAGGCCCCGGCCAGGCGCCCTATAAACGCGGAACTTTTGTTCCGTCTCTGGGGTTCCGGCACTTCCTGTCCGTCCCTTTGGGCCCCTGCCAGGCGCCCTGTAAACGCGGAACTTTTGTTCCGTCTCTGGGGTTCCGGCACTTCCTGTCCGTCACTATAGGCCCTGGCCAGGCGCCCTATAAACGCGGAACTTTTGTTCCTCCTCTGGGGTTCCGGCACTTCCTGTACGTCACTATAGGCCCCGGCCAGGCGCCCTATAAACGCGGAACTTTTGTTCCGTCTCTGGGGTTCCGGCACTTCCTGTCCGTTCCTTTGGGCCCCGGCCAGGCGCCCTATAACCGCGGAACTTTTGTTCCGCCTCTGGGGTTCCGGCACTTCCTGTCCGTCACTATAGGCCCCGGCCAGGCGCCCTATAAACGCGGAACTTTTGTTCCGTCTCTGGGGTTCCGGCACATCCTGTCCGTTCCTTTGGGCCCCGGCCAGGCGCCCTATAAACGCGGAACTTTTGTTCCGTCTCTGGGGTTCCGGCACTTCCTGTCCGTTCCTTTGGGCCCCGGCCAAGCGCCCTATAACCGCGGAACTTTTGTTCCGCCTCTGGGGTTCCGGCACTTCCTGTCCGTCCCTTTGGGCCCTGGCCAGGCGCCCTATAAACGCGGAACTTTTGTTCCGTCTCTGGGGTTCCGGCACTTCCTGTCCGTTCCTTTGGGCCCCGGCCAGGCGCCCTATTACCGCGGAACTTTTGTTCCGCCTCTGGGGTTCCGGGCACTTCCTGTCCGTCACTATGGATCCCGGCCAGGCGCCCTATTACCGTGGAACTTTTGTTCCGCCACTTGGGTTCCGGCACTTCCTGTCCGTCATAATGTGCCCCGGCCAGGCGCCCTATTACCGTGGAACTTTTGTTCCGCCACTTGGGTTCCGGCACTTCCTGTCCGTCACTATGGGCCCCGTCCTGGCGCCCTAATACCGCGAAACTTTTGTTCCGCCTCTGGGGTTCCGGCACTTCCTGTCCGTCCCTTTGGGCCCCGGCCAGGCGCCCTATTACCGCGAAACAAAAGTTCCCCCTCTGGGGTTCCGGCACTTCCTGTCCGTTCCTTTGGGCCCCGGCCAGGCG